>NC_134828.1:6824953-6873501 GCF_004210375.1 Tachypleus tridentatus
TTCTTGAACTTCCATGGTCACTCTGTCATCCAATCCCAAATGAGGTGAGAAAAACAGTTTGTTTTTAATAAAATATTTTACTGACTTGTTTTAATATATCAAACCATGTCTTTGTTAAATGAAACATCTGTTACTGTTATAATGCTTCTAAGAACTGAGGTCATTATATGGTTTTTAATGTTTGATTTGGGCATGGGTTATCAATATACACTACTATAGAATAAAATAACTTATTTTTTGTTGAGAAAAGACAGTTCTGCACTTTTAACTGTGGTGTGTAATAACTGTGTCATTCCTCCTGTTTCGTTACCATATATTTCCAGATAATAACATCATATTTCTTACCCTTAAAATGATGCTTCTTTTTACTTGTTATGTTATACACAGATTCACAGAGTACCACTAAGGACTTTATGGTAAATAACATATTAAAAAGAGTGCCATTAAGAAGTCTGTGGTAAATAACATATTAAAAAGAGTGCCACTAAGAACTTTGTGGTAAATAACATATTAAAAAGAGTGCCACCAAGAACTCTGTGGTAAATAACATATTAAAAAGAGTGCCACTGAGAACTCTGTGGTAAATACCATATTAAAAAGAGTGCCACTAAGAACTTTGTGGTAAATAACATATTAAAAAGAGTGCCACCAAGAACTCTGTGGTAAATAACATATTAAAAAGAGTGCCACTGAGAACTCTGTGGTAAATACCATATTAAAAAGAGTGCCACTAAGAACTTTGTGGTAAATAACATATTAAAAAGAGTGCCACTAAGAACTTTGTGGTAAATAACATGTTAAAAAGAGTGCCACTAAGAACTTTGTGGTAAATAACATATTAAAAAGAGTGCCACTGAGAACTTTGTGGTAAATACCATATTAAAAAGAGTGCACTAAGAACTTTGTGGTAAATAACATGTTAAAAAGAGTGCCACTGAGAACTCTGTGGTAAATAACATATTAAAAAGAGTGCCACTAAGAACTTTGTGGTAAATAAACCATATTAAAAAAGAGTGCCACTAAGAACTTTGTGGTAAATAACATATTAAAAGAGTGCCACTAAGAACTTTGTGGTAAATAACATATTAAAAAGAGTGCCACTAAGAACTCTGTGGTAAATAACATATTAAAAAAATTGTGCCACTAAGAACTTTGTGGTAAATAACATATTAAAAAGAGTGCCACTAAAAACTTTGTGGTAAATAACATATTAAAAAGAGTGCTACTAAGAACTTTGTGGTAAATAACATATTAAAAAGAGTGCCACTAAGAACTTTGTGGTAAATAACATATTAAAAAGAGTGCCACTAAGAACTCTGTGGTAAATAACATATTAAAAAGAGTACCACTAAGAACTCTGTGGTAAATAACATATTAAAAAGAGTGCCACTAAGAACTTTGTGGTAAATAACATATTAAAAAGAGTGCCACTAAGAACTTTGTGGTAAATAACATATTAAAAAGAGTGCCACTGAGACTTTGTGGTAAATAACATATTAAAAAGAGTGCCACTAAGAACTCTGTGGTAAATAACATATTAAAAAGAGTGCCACTTAGAACTCTGTGGTAAATAACATATTAAAAAGAGTGCCACTAAGATCTCTGTGGTAAATAACATATTAAAAAGAGTGCCACTGAGAACTCTGTGGTAAATAACATATTAAAAAGAGTGCCACTAAGAACTCTGTGGTAAATAACATATCAAAAAGAGTGCCACTAAGAACTTTGTGGTGAGTAACATATTAAAAAGAGTGCCACCAAGTACTCTGTGGTAAATAACATATTAAAAAGAGTGCCACCGAGAACTCTGTGGTAAATAACATATTAAAAAGAGTGCCACTGAGAACTCTGTGGTAAATAACATATTAAAAAGAGTGCCACTGAGAACTTTGTGGTGAGTAACATATTAAAAAGAGTGCCACTGAGACTTTGTGGTAAATAACATATTAAAAAGAGTGCCACTAAGAACTTTGTGGTAAATAACATATTAAAAAGAGTGCCACTGAGACTTTGTGGTAAATAACATATTAAAAAGAGTGCCACTAAGATCTCTGTGGTAAATAACATATTAAAAAGAGTGCCACTTAGAACTCTGTGGTAAATAACATATTAAAAAGAGTACCACTAAGAACTCTGTGGTAAATAACATATCAAAAAGAGTGCCACTAAGAACTTTGTGGTGAAATAACATATTAAAAAAGAGTGCCACTAAGAACTTTGTGGTGAGTAACATATTAAAAAGAGTGCCACCGAGAACTCTGTGGTAAATAACATATTAAAAAGAGTGCCACTGAGAACTCTGTGGTAAATAACATATTAAAAAAAGTGCCACTAAGAACTCTGTGGTAAATAACATATTAAAAAGAGTGCCACTGAGAACTTTGTGGTAAATAACATATTAAAAAGAGTGCCACCAAGAACTCTGTGGTAAATAACATATTAAAAAGAGTGCCACTAAGAAGTTTGTGGTAAATAACATATTAAAAAGAGTGCCACTAAGAACTTTGTGGTAAATAACATATTTAAAAGAGTGCCACTAAGAACTTTGTGGTAAATAACATATTTAAAAGAGTGCCACCAAGAACTTTGTGGTAAATAACATATTAAAAAGAGTGCCACTAAGAACTTTGTGGTAAATAACATATTAAAAAGAGTGCCATTAGGAAGTTTGTGGTAAATAACATAGTAAATAGAGTGCCACTGAGAACTTTGTGGTAAATAACATATTAAAAAGAGTGCCACTAAGAACTCTGTGGTAAATAACATATTAAAAAGAGTGCCACTAGGAACTCTGTGGTAAATAACATATTAAAACGAGTGCCACTGAGAACTCTGTGGTAAATAACATATTAAAACGAGTGCCACTGAGAACTCTGTGGTAAATAACATATTAAAAAGAGTGCCACTAAGAACTCTGTGGTAAATAACATATTAAAAAGAGTGCCACTAAGAACTCTGTGGTAAATAACATATTAAAAAGAGTGCCACTAAGAACTCTGTGGTAAATAACATATTAAAAAGAGTGTCACTGAGAACTTTGTGGTAAATACCATATTAAAAAGAGTGCCACTAAGAACTTTGTGGTAAATAACATATTAAAAAGAGTGCCACTAAGAACTTTGTGGTAAATAACATATTAAAACGAGTGCCACTGAGAACTTTGTGGTAAATAACATATTAAAAAGAGTGCCACTAAGAACTTTGTGGTAAATAACATATTAAAAAGAGTGCCACTAAGAACTTTGTGGTAAATAACATATTAAAAAGAGTGCCATTAGGAAGTTTGTGGTAAATAACATAGTAAATAGAGTGCCACTGAGAACTTTGTGGTAAATAACATATTAAAAAGAGTGCCACTAAGAACTCTGTGGTAAATAACATATTAAAAGAGTGCCACTAAGAACTCTGTGGTAAATAACATATTAAAACAGAGTGCCACTAAGAACTCTGTGGTAAATAACATATTAAAAAGAGTGCCACTAAGAACTCTGTGGTAAATAACATATTAAAACGAGTGCCACTGAGAACTCTGTGGTAAATAACATATTAAAACGAGTGCCACTGAGAACTCTGTGGTAAATAACATATTAAAAGAGTGCCACTAAGAACTCTGTGGTAAATAACATATTAAAAAGAGTGCCACTAAGAACTCTGTGGTAAATAACATATTAAAAAGAGTGCCACTGAGAACTCTGTGGTAAATAACATATTAAAAAGAGTGTCACTGAGAACTTTGTGGTAAATACCATATTAAAAAGAGTGCCACTAAGAACTTTGTGGTAAATAACATATTAAAAAGAGTGCCACTAAGAACTTTGTGGTAAATAACATATTAAAAGAGTGCCACTAGAGAACTTTGTGGTAAATAACATATTAAAAGAGTGCTACTAAGAACTTTGTGGTAAATAACATATTAAAAGAGTGCCACTAAGAACTTTGTGGTAAATAACATATTAAAAAGAGTGCCACTAAGAAGTCTGTGGTAAATAACATATTAAAAAGAGTGCCACTAAGAACTTTGTGGTAAATAACATATTAAAAAGAGTGCCACTAAGAACTTTGTGGTAAATAACATATTAAAAAGAGTGCCACTAAGAACTTTGTGGTAAATAACATATTAAAAAGAGTGCCACTAAGAACTTTGTGGTAAATAACATATTAAAAGAGTGCCACTAAGAACTTTGTGGTAAATAACATATTAAAAGAGTGCCACTAAGAACTTTGTGGTAAATAACATATTAAAAGAGTGCCACTAAGAACTTTGTGGTAAATAACATATTAAAAGAGTGCCACTAAGAACTTTGTGGTAAATAACATATTAAAACAGAGTGCCACTGAGAACTTTGTGGTAAATAACATATTAAAAAGAGTGCCACTAAGAACTCTGTGGTAAATAACATATTAAAAGAGTGCCACTGAGAACTCTGTGGTAAATAACATATTAAAAGAGTGCCACTAAGAACTCTGTGGTAAATAACATATTAAAAAAAAGTGCCACTGAGAACTTTGTGGTAAATAACATATTAAAAAGAGTGCCACTAGGAACTTTGTGGTAAATAACATATTAAAAAGAGTGCCACTGAGAACTCTGTTGTAAATAACATATTAAAAAGAGTGCCACTAAGAACTTTGTGGTAAATAACATATTAAAAAGAGTGCCACTAAGGACTTTGTGGTGAGTAACATATTTAAAAGAGTGCCACTAAGAACTCTGGGGTAAATAACATATTAAAAAGAGTGCCACTAGGAACTTTGTGGTAAATAACATATTAAAAGAGTGCCACTGAGAACTCTGTTGTAAATAACATATTAAAAAGAGTGCCACTAAGAACTTTGTGGTAAATAACATATTAAAAAGAGTGCCACTAAGAACTCTGTGGTAAATAACATATTTAAAAGAGTGCCACTAAGAACTCTGTGGTAAATAACATATTAAAAAGAGTTCCACTAAGAACTTTGTGGTAAATAACATATTAAAAAGAGTGCCACTAAGAACTCTGTAGTAAATAACATATTTAAAAGAGTGCCACTAAGAACTCTGGGGTAAATAACATATTAAAAAGAGTTCCACTAAGAACTCTGAGGTAAATAACATATTAAAAAGAGTGCCTCTGAGAACTCTGTGGTAAATAACATATTAAACAAACACTGCATTGCTGTTTTTACTTTTGTTTTCTTTTTAAGGTGTTACAATAATGTATTTGTAACTGCATAATTTCCCTTGATAAATAGAAGTTATTTGTATCACATGACAGTTCCAATTAAGCAAGACATTTTTATTTGAAACGTATTGATTTCATCAATCATACTGAAATATTGTTAATATTATATGTAGAAGGTTAGTTTCTCTAACGTATACTAACTGTGTAAACATGCATTTTAGTAGATTACTGAATTTCAAATAAGTTGAACTGTGATGAAAAATTTGTAATCTTGTCTATTACTTTAGTTATGCTGCATAAATGTGGAGTATAGTTAGAACTGTTTGAAGACAATTTCTAAGAAATCCATTACAAAAGTAACCTTATATTCTTGTTTACCAGTAGAAGTTGCCCTGTAAAGTGGCCTCACATACTTGTTTCCCAGTAGAAGTTGTCCTATAAAGTTACCTCTGTACTTGTTTACCAGTAGAGGTTGTCCTATAAAGTTACCTCCGTACTTGTTTCCCAGTATAGGTTATCCTATAAAGTTACCTCCGTACTTGTTTCCCAGTATAGGTTGTCCTATAAAGTTACCTCCGTACTTGTTTCCCAGTATAGGTTGTCCTATAAAGTTACCTTCATACTTGTTTCCCATTAAAGGTTGTCCTATAAATTGATCTCACATACTTGTTTCCCAGTAGATATTGCCCTGTAGTTACCTCTGTACTTGTTTCCCATTAAAGGTTGTCATATAAATTGATCTCACATACTTGTTTCCCAGTAGATATTGCCCTGTAGTTACCTCCGTACTTGTTTTGCAGAAGAGGTTGTTCTATAAAGCTACCTCGGTACTTGTTTCCCAGTAGAGGTTGTCCTGTAAAGTGACTTAATATTCTTGTTTTTCAGTAGAGGTTGTCCTGTAAAGTGACTTCATATTCTTGTTTTCCAGTAGAGGTTGTCCTGTAAAGTGACTTCATGTACTTGTTTCCCAGTAGAGGTTGTCCTGTAAAGTGACTTCATGTACTTGTTTCCCAGTAGAAGTTGCTCTGTAAAGTGACTTCATGTACTTGTTTCCCAGTAGAGGATGACTTTTGTGTGTTAAGAAAACTTGTACTTTACAAGAGAGACTTTTGTGTGTTAAGCAAACTTGTACTTCACAAGAGAGACTTTTGTGTGTTAAGTAAACTTGTTCTTCACAAGAGAGACTTTTGTGTGTTAAGAAAACTTGTACTTCACAAGAGAGACTTTTGTGTGTTAAGCAAACTTGTACTTCACAAGAGAGACTTTTGTGTGTTAAGCAAACTTGTACTTCACAAGAGAGACTTTTGTGTGTTAAGTAAACTTGTACTTCACAAGAGAGACTTTTGTGTGTTAAAAATCTGCTGTTCAACTATTCAAAGTTATTTGTTGGTAATAGTTTTAAAATATATTTTCTTTTGAAATAACCCTACATGTCATAAGAACAATAAGCTATAACTGTTCCAAAATAAAGAAAAGGTGAAAAGGTAGAAAACTGATTACATGAATCTCAAACTAAGGGTTCTGCAGCCCATAAAATCATCTATCTGTATGTCAGTGTGTAAGTAGATTAGAAAAACTATTTGAATAACACTGATGAGGACCACATGCATCCATCTATGATAAAAACCATTTACTGTATGTCTACTTCTAATTAATTACTTAGATTTAAAGAATGGATAATCATGACTTTAAAGGCCAAGCTATTTATTAACTTGTTGAGATGGTTTGTAAGAAGTTCTTCTTCTTTCTTTTGAAAAGTAATGGTTAGTTATAGAGGTCAGAGAGACATGTGAATATAAGTGACAAATCCTTATTGACGTAAGGGTCAAGTACAAGTTAAATAGTGATTGTACCTGAGACCCTATCTTTGACTAGTTGCCAAATCTCTATATTCATAACTGTTAAAAAGATACGTGTATCAATGTTAGGGCACTACTCCGTGTCTACATCTATGACTGATGAGAAGAGGGTATCTATACCCATAAGAATACAACATTACAGATTAAATGACTTCTATATGTAAACTTTATATGCTTCTGTATTGGTAATATCTGTGTCAGTTTATCTTGTTACAATATGTAAACTATATATGTTCCTGTATTGGTAATATCTGTGTCACTTTATCTTCTTACAATATGTAAACTGTGTATGTTCCTGCATTGGTAATATATGTGTCACTTTATCTTGTTACAATATGCAAACTGTATATGTTCCTGTATTGGTAATATATGTGTCACTTTATCTTGTTACAATATGTAAACTATATATGTTCCTGTATTAGTAATATCTGTGTCACTTTATCTTGTTACAATATGTAAACTATATTTGTTCCTATATCGGTAATATCTGTGTCACTTTATCTTGTTACAATATGTAAACTATATATGTTCCTGTATTGGTAATATCTGTGTCACTTTATCTTGTTACAATATGTAAACTGTATATGTTCCTGTATTGGTAATATCTGTGTCACTTTATCTTGTTACAATATGTAAACTGTGTATGTTTGTGCCTTAAGAATCTTCTTCATCTGAAATGTAGTTCACTGACTTTTTTCACTGCTTAATAGAATTATATTATTTTTCCTAGACAGCGGTAGTTAGAAAATATTTTGAAAGTGAAGCCCAGAGAATTAATGCATGGCCACAGTTTACCCATGAAGTTTTGTCTGAAGTGGAAGAAACTAGTTTACAGAAACAAGTTAGTAAAACGTTATACAGTGGAATTTTGCTGAAAATTAATGAAATTATAATTCATTACGTTTGTGGTTTTCAACACATGCTTAAAGATTTGTGATGATGAGAAACCCCCTTGAAGTAAAAATGTATCTGACAATGGCTGGTATGGGTATTAAAACTACTATTAAAATAGAGAACAAATGATTGTTTCAGTCTTCCACCCACCACTATACTGGTACAGATATGTTGATGATACAATTATTGGATTCACATCTACAGAACACAGACTTAGTTTTTTCAATCACAATAACTCGATACACTTCAACATTAAGTTCACCTGTGAACAGGAAAAAACTAAACAAATAGCATTTAACCTCAAGATCGCTAAAACTGATACACAATTCAAAACAGAAATTCACAGAAAAATCACCCATACTGGATTATACATTCCCTGGGACTCAACACACGAAACAAAACAAAAACTCAACATATTAAGAAACCAAATAAACACAGCAACAAAACTATGTTCATCCGATAAAATTAACGATGAAATCAACAAAATAAACAACACTTCAACATCAACAAATTTCCTCAAAAAACCATGAAAAAAATTATACACATACCTAGACCAACAATAATAAATCACAAGACACAACAAACTACAAAATCTTATACTGCTGTATACCATATGTTCCCGACACCAGCGAAACAATAACCAACATTTGGAAAAAACGTATAACTAAACACAACATTCCAGTAAACACCAAATTTGTTCAAGAACCAGGTACAAAACTAAAGTCCATACTATGTAAAAACTACACTGACAAACACAACACCAACATAATTTAGAAAATACAATGTGATAACTGCCACGACTTCTATATTGGAGAAACAAGTAGAAAAATGGAAACTAGATTAAGAAAAAAACAAACATCTTCACACGTTTTAGAACACTGCAAATCAAATAAACACAAAATGACCATAGAGGACACTCAGCTACTAAGTAAGGAAACAAACATAAACAAATTCAAAGAAGCCCTACTTATAGAGCAACTAAAACCAAAATTAAACCAATGTAAAGGAACACCTTTATACCTATACAAATTAATAACATAACATCCAACTGCAACGCCACCTACAATCCCGTACACGTTTATACTCTCGTCACTAAAACATTTGTCCAGCAATGGTCACTTGTAAACTGTCTCTTTCTTAACCTGAAGATGACCTAGGAAGGTCTACACATTGTTCTCTATTTAAATAGTAGTAATATCCATGCCAGCCATCTTGAGATATGTATTTAAAGAGTATTTTGTTTATTACTATGTCCAATCACATTACTTATTTCTCTATTTTTATTAAACCTTATTTGAAAGGCCCAACAATAATGTAAGACAAACGTTTATTTTCTAAGATCATTTTCTTACAACTTTTAAATATTAAGACTTTTCCTCTCTAGAACTGAGTATATTTGGTTATATTTCTGTAGCATACACCACAGCTAGACATTTTGGCTGAAGAAGAGATGAAACATGAACAGAACACAGAGTACCAGAAATACTTAGACTTGGAACGTACAGTACTACAATGCTTAGGAATAAATGAGTCAGCTAAATAGAACCATGTTTTTACTGATATTAAGCATTTGATAAATTTATACTTATATATTTCTCAAAAGAAGTTTTTAAAAATAAAATTTGTAACTCAAAATATTTTAATCTCATAATGTCTTCCAACTGTGAAATTTAAATCTGCCAAAAACAGATGTTTTATATGTATAGTTATTTGTCAACTCAGATCTTAGTAACCATATTTTAATATGATACATTAATTTGTGATGTTAATATGAACACTAGCTTTATTTATTTTTGATAACACAACTCAGAAGTTTTGGCTATAGGACCTTGTGATCTTAGGCCCTGAGAAGGACCACACCTTTGTATGCTTGTTCTTTAATACCTTTAAATGTTAACACTATAACTCCTCAAGTTTAATTTATTACATTTCAATCCAAGTTGAATTCTTCTCTTATTTCAACTGTGTTTAAAATATTAAAACACAAACAAGTTTTGTTTTAAAAAATTGAATCAGTCTGTTTATTAAATGAATGCATAGCACCATGCATCCCTTTGCTCATACCAACAATGTCCACATCCTTTAATGTTCGATATCACCACCACGTGTGTAAAGAAAAACAGATGTGCGTGCCACGTGTCCCTGTTTCACCATGTCTTTGACACTTTTAATTCAACCTGCAGTAAAGACAAGTCTTCTTTCACATGTCTTCCTTCGATTCTCCAAGTTCATAGCTTCTCTGGAATGCTGTATTAAATATCTAACTAGATGGTGTTTGGCTCACCTTAATTAGTAACAATTCTTAAGTTCCTGTAACTTTACATGCTATAAAATAAGCAATCATTAGTCTAGCTATCAGTGTGTATCATACCTTTCTCAAAGTGTATAATATCCCTCACTCCATAGTAGAATGAAAACCTTAATGTTGTGTATGTCACTGCAGAACAACAACTGTTTCTGAGCACCACTGGTTGTCTAACAAACTATTCTAAGTGCTGAGTTGAGTTCTAGTACAAGAAACTAAACGTATATATTTCTAAACATATTCTAGTTTTGAGGTTCATAGGAATTCTTTGTTTTCCTTCTTTTACAAAAATGACACTTGATTTTTGCATAAAGATCTAAAACTTTTCAGTGTTTTCCCTAATTCTAACTTAAGCAGTTTATTTCAGTATCACTCACAGGTTCAAGTTACCTTAGATTAAGGGGTTAGTAAAATAACTGGGCGAATGGCAGTAGTTATAACTAAATTTGAAGTAATATTTATATACACATACATACACCTTCCCATAAAGAAAAAATAGTTAATGTAGTTAAATATATAATTACTCTGGGACATACACCTTCCCATAAAGAAAAAATAGTTAATGTAGTTAAATATATAATTACACTGGGACATACACCTTCCCATAAAGAAAAAATAGTTAATGTAGTTAAATATATAATTACTCTGGGACATACACCTTCCCATAAAGAAAAAATAGTTAATGTAGTTAAATATATAATTACTGTGGGACATACACCTTCCAATAAAGAAAAAATAGTTAATGTAGTTAAATATATAATTACTGTGGGACATACACCTTCCCATAAAGAACAAATAGTTAATGTAGTTTAATATATAATTACTTTGGGACATACACCTTCCAATAAAGAAAAAAATAGTTAATGTAGTTAAATATATAATTGCTCTGGGACATACACCTTCCCATAAAGAAAAAAATAGTTAATGTAGTTAAATATATAATTACTCTGGGACATACACCTTCCAATAAAGAAAAAATAGTTAATGTAGCTAAATATATAATTACTCTGGGACATACATCTTCCCATAAAGAAAAAATAGTTAATGTAGTTAAATATATAATTACTCTGGGACATACACCTTCCCATAAAGAAAAAATAGTTAATGTAGTTAAATATATAATTACACTGGGACATACACCTTCCCATAAAGAAAAAATAGTTAATGTAGTTAAATATATAATTACTCTGGGACATACACCTTCCCATAAAGAAAAAATAGTTAATGTAGCTAAATATATAATTACTCTGGGACATACACCTTCCCATAAAGAAAAAATAGTTAATGTTGTTAAATATATAATTACTCTGGGACATACACCTTCCCATAAAGAAAAAATAGTTAATGTAGTTAAATATATAATTACTCTGGGACATACACCTTCCAATAAAGAAAAAAATAAAGAAAAAATAGTTAATGTAGTTAAATATATAATTACTGTGGGACATACACCTTCCAATAAAGAAAAAATAGTTAATGTAGTTAAATATATAATTACTGTGGGACATACACCTTCCCATAAAGAACAAATAGTTAATGTAGTTTAATATATAATTACTTTGGGACATACACCTTCCAATAAAGAAAAAATAGTTAATGTAGTTAAATATATAATTACTCTGGGACATACACCTTCCCATAAAGAAAAAATAGTTAATGTAGTTAAATATATAATTACTCTGGGACATACACCTTCCAATAAAGAAAAAATAGTTAATGTAGTTAAATATATAATTACTGTGAGACATACGCCTTCCAATAAAGAAAAAATAGTTAATGTAGTTAAATATATAATTGCTCTGGGACATACACCTTCCCATAAAGAAAAAATAGTTAATGTAGTTAAATATATAATTACTCTGGGACATACACCTTCCAATAAAGAAAAAATAGTTAATGTAGCTAAATATATAATTACTCTGGGACATACATCTTCCCATAAAGAAAAAATAGTTAATGTAGTTAAATATATAATTACTCTGGGACATACACCTTCCCATAAAGAAAAAATAGTTAATGTAGTTAAATATATAATTACACTGGGACATACACCTTCCCATAAAGAAAAAATAGTTAATGTAGTTAAATATATAATTACTCTGGGACATACACCTTCCCATAAAGAAAAAATAGTTAATGTAGCTAAATATATAATTACTCTGGGACATACACCTTCCCATAAAGAAAAAATAGTTAATGTTGTTAAATATATAATTACTCTGGGACATACACCTTCCCATAAAGAAAAAATAGTTAATGTAGTTAAATATATAATTACTCTGGGACATACACCTTCCAATAAAGAAAAAATAGTTAATGTAGTTAAATATATAATTACTGTGGGACATACACCTTCCAATAAAGAAAAAATAGTTAATGTAGTTAAATATATAATTACTGTGGGACATACACCTTCCCATAAAGAACAAATAGTTAATGTAGTTTAATATATAATTACTTTGGGACATACACCTTCCAATAAAGAAAAAAATAGTTAATGTAGTTAAATATATAATTACTCTGGGACATACACCTTCCCATAAAGAAAAAAATAGTTAATGTAGTTAAATATATAATTACTCTGGGACATACACCTTCCAATAAAGAAAAAATAGTTAATGTAGTTAAATATATAATTACTGTGAGACATACGCCTTCCAATAAAGAAAAAATAGTTAATGTAGTTAAATATATAATTGCTCTGGGACATACACCTTCCCATAAAGAAAAAATAGTTAATGTAGTTAAATATATAATTACTCTGGGACATACACCTTCCCATAAAGAAAAAATAGTTAATGTAGTTCAATATATAATTACTCTGGGACATACACCTTCCCATAAAGAAAAAATAGATAATGTAGTTAAATATATAATTACTCTGGGACATACACCTTCCAATAAAGAAAAAATAGTTAATGTAGCTAAATATATAATTACTCTGGGACATACACCTTCCAGTAAAGAAAAAATAGTTAATGTAGCTAAATATATAATTACTCTGGGACATACACTTTCCCATAAAGAAAAAATAGTTAATGTAGTTAAATATATAATTACTCTGGGACATACACCTTCCCATAAAGAAAAAATAGTTAATGTAGTTAAATGTATAATTACTCTGGGACATACACCTTCCCATAAAGAAAAAATAGTTAATGTAGTTAAATATATAATTACTGTGGGACATACACCTTCCAATAAAGAAAAAATAGTTAATGTAGTTAAATATATAATTACTGTGGGACATACACCTTCCCATAAAGAAAAAATAGTTAATGTAGTTAAATATATAATTACTGTGGGACATACACCTTCCAATAAAGAAAAAATAGTTAATGTAGTTAAATATATAATTACTCTGGGACATACACCTTCCCAGAAAGAAAAAAATAGTTAATGTAGTTAAATATATAATTACTCTGGGACATACACCTTCCCATAAAGAACAAATAGTTAATGTAGTTAAATATATAATTACTCTTTGACATACACCTTCCAATAAAGAAAAAATAGTTAATGTAGTTAAATATATAATTACTCTGGGACATACACCTTCCAATAAAGAAAAAATAGTTAATGTAGTTAAATATATAATTACTGTGGGACATACACCTTCCAATAAAGAAAAAATAGTTAATGTAGTTAAATATATAATTACTCTGGGACATACACCTTCCAATAAAGAAAAAATAGTTAATGTAGTTAAATATATAATTACTCTGGGACATACACCTTCCCATAAAGAACAAATAGTTAATGTAGTTAAATATATAATTACTCTGGGACATACACCTTCCAATAAAGAAAAAATAGTTAATGTAGTTAAATATATAATTACTCTGGGACATACACCTTCCCATAAAGAAAAAATAGATAATGTAGTTAAATATATAATTACTCTGGGACATACACCTTCCAATAAAGAAAAAATAGTTAATGTAGTTAAATATATAATTACTGTGGGACATACACCTTCCAATAAAGAAAAAATAGTTAATGTAGTTAAATATATAATTACTCTGGGACATACACCTTCCCATAAAGATAAAATAGTTAATGTAGTTAAATATATAATTACTCTGGGACATACACCTTCCAATAAAGAAAAAATAGTTAATGTAGTTAAATATATAATTACTCTGGGACATACACCTTCCCATAAAGAAAAAAATAGTTAATGTAGTTAAATATATAATTACTCTGGGACATACACCTTCCAATAAAGAAAAAATAGTTAATGTAGTTAAATATATAATTACTCTGGGACATACACCTTCCAATAAAGAAAAAAATAGTTAATGTAGTTAAATATATAATTACTGTGGGACATACACCTTCCCATAAAGAACAAATACTTAACGTAGTTAAATATATAATTACTCTTTGACATACACCTTCCAATAAAGAAAAAATAGTTAATGTAGTTAAATATATAATTACTCTGGGACATACACCTTCCAATAAAGAAAAATAGTTAATGTAGTTAAATATATAATTACTGTGGGACATACACCTTCCAATAAAGAAAAATAGTTAATGTAGTTAAATATATAATTACTCTGGGACATACACCTTCCAATAAAGAAAAAATAGTTAATGTAGTTAAATATATAATTACTGTGGGACATACACCTTCCCATAAAGAACAAATACTTAACGTAGTTAAATATATAATTACTCTGGGACATACACCTTCCAATAAAGAAAAAATAGTTAATGTAGTTAAATATATAATTACTCTGGGACATACACCTTCCCATAAAGAAAAAATAGTTAATGTAGTTAAATATATAATTACTCTGGGACATACACCTTCCAATAAAGAAAAAATAGTTAATGTAGTTAAATATATAATTACTGTGGGACATACACCTTCTAGTAAAGAAACAATAGTTAATGTAGTTAAATATATAATTACTCTGGGATTATCTAATACACATTAGTTTTAAATATATACATATAAACTATCTAATTTCTCAGGGATTATCTAATGCACATTAGTTTTAAGTAGAACATTTAAAATATCTAATTTCTCTGGGATTATCTAATACACATTAGTTTTAAATATTTTGCATTTAAAATATCTAATTTATGTGGAATTGTATAATATACACTAGTTTCCAGATCATATTTACTTCAATGCATCAAGGATTTAGTGTTATTTCTTTTTTAACATTAGAAAAAGAACAATAAATAGAAATTTTAATTTACTTTATTATTATATGAATATTCTTGTTTAAAGGAATATTTAGATCACAAATAGTGGATAGAATTTTAAACAACAAAAGTTATTTCATTAATGTATTGTGTCAGTAAAGCCCTAATAAAATATGTTATTGTATCAGACATGTTTTTTTTTAGCTGAACATAAATTTCAGGTAGATGAGATAATAAAATCTACAATTACGAATGAGTTGTTGGCACCATAGCAGACTTTATTGAAAAGTTTTGATAATTACAAATATATTAATGTGGAATATCTCCTTTCCTCAGGTAGAAAAGTATAGTAAATACTTTGATAATGCTTCATGGTTAGTTAATAACTTGAAACTCCCATAACCACAAAAGTAATCATTTGAAGGCTGTTGGATGACAACAACATCTTGATGCAAGAAACAGAGCTACAAGAGACATCATCATGTAAAATCAAAATATTCAAAAGTGGATAGCAAAAAACATTTCTCATTCTTTTAGATGCCAAATCTGAATGCTGCCTGAGTGGGAGCAGAAACACTAGTCAACATAGTGAAAGTTGTTGATGAAGAACACAGCTTGGTATTTTACAAGTCGTTCTAACAACTCTTGGATAACCAACTCTTTCTTTCAACTGAATACCTTTACTTAGAGAAAGTGTCATTCTTAAGTATAAACTTTAAACTCTCTAACACTAAAGTAAGTGATGTACATGTGTTAATGGAAACCCTACAATAACACTAAAGTAAGTGATGTACATGTGTTAGTGGAAACCCTATAATAACACTAAAGTAAGTGATGTACATGTGTTAGTGGAAACCCTATAATAACACTAAAGTAAGTGATGTACATGTGTTAGTGGAAACCCTATAATAACACTAAAGTAAGTGATGTACATGTGTTAGTGGAAACCCTATAATAACACTAAAGTAAGTGATGTACATGTGTTAGTGGAAACCCTATAATAACACTAAAGTAAGTGATGTACATGTGTTAGTGAAAACCCTATAATAACACTAAAGTAAGTGATGTACATGTGTTAGTGGAAACCCTATAATAACACTAAAGTAAGTGATGTACATGTGTTAGTGGAAACCCTACAATAACACTAAAGTAAGTGATGTACATGTGTTGGTGGAAACCCTACCCACAATAACACTAAAGTAAGTGATGTACATGTGTTGGTGGAAACCCTACAATAACACTAAAGTAAGTGATGTACATGTGTTAGTGGAAACCCTACAATAACACTAAAGTAAGTGATGTACATGTGTTAGTGGAAACCCTACAATAACACTAAAGTAAGTGATGTACATGTGTTAGTGGAAACCCTACAATAACACTAAAGTAAGTGATGTACGTGTGTTAGTGGAAACCCTACAATAGTGAGGACAGCACCAAAATATCCTTCTTTCTATATACTCTTGGATATATCTAATTAAAACCAAGTTCTTGATTAGGTTATACAAAGGGAGGTTCACCAAGGTTTGTTTCAAAGTAAAACTGAATTCTGCTAAAAGTAACTATGTTTATGTTCAGAAATAAATGGACTGGACATAATGTGCAGTACAGAATTAAACAATTTTTACAACTGTAAGTGTAGTGTTCCTTTTTGTGGGATACGGCCTAAACTGATGAGGTTGAATGATCAGTTTGGTTTCACTTTCTCAACACTGACTAGATCTTATCTTACTTAATTTTTAACAGGAACTAGTTCTACCCATATGACTGGTCATTCCCAGTCAAACCTAAAGCAGGTTGTAACCTTGTGAAAACACTTGGCCTGCCATTGGAGAAACTGTTTTCCCTATCTTCATGCACGAGATGTAACTTTTGAACGGCATCTCTATGAACAGAACAAGTTATCTACAAAGGATGTACCTGTAATAAAAGCACCTTAAAGATATTAATGATCATATGTTGTGCAAAAATTGCATCTTACTAAAACAAACAAAAACCTCTCACATTAAAATAACAAGAAAATACATAGTTTTTGTGTATATTGATGCAACTAATGTAACATTAAAAACAGGACAACACTGACTATCAGTTACCACAACATCAATTATCCTTATATCCTTCCTCTTATATCATTCATCAGAAAATTAATCTACGAATATTTAATCATTCTAGAAAATAAACTGAAGCTACAGCAAATGGGGTTTTAAGTTCTAAAAATTGAAAGGTCATTAATTTGAATTCAAAATATGATTTGGCTTTTCTGTTAGAGATGGAATATTTATGATAGAAGCTGAGCCATTGCAAGACTTTAAAATGTTGGATGACTGTTTTGTATATGACAAAAGAAAGTTATGAATTATGTGATATAAAATGAGATAATTTAGCTATCTTCTTGTTATTGGTATACCTTTAAGCTGAAAATAAAAATAATATTAAAAAATATGAGCTTATTTTGATGAAAAAAATTAAATCAATTTCACATTAAGAAAAAATAACACTTTAGTGCCAACATTTTCACTTTTTGCAATATTTCATCCATTACTTTGCACCTAAATATTTCATCTATTACTTTGCACCTAAATATTTCATCCATTACTTTGCACCTAAATATTTCATCTATTACTTTGCACCTAAATATTCCATCCATTACTTTGCACCTAAATATTTCATATATTACTTTGCACCTAAATATTTCATCCATTACTTTGCACCTAAATATTTCATCTATTACTTTGCACCTAAATATTTCATCCATTACTTTGCACCTAAATATTTCATCTATTACTTTGCACCTAAATATTTCATCTATTACTTTGCACCTAAATATTTCATCTATTACTTTGCTATTTACTCATGTAATGTATTCTAAGTATTATTTTGTCTTTCCTACTTTCCCAAACAACTCCATACTCATACCCACTGCTGCCTGTGCAATGAACCCTATGTTCTCTACTTCCTTCTCTTGTTCTCCATTTTTGCATCTTCATCTATTTCTCCTCTCCTTCTCCACCTTTTGCTTGACACACTATATCATACTCCAAAGTAGTTCTCTGGAAAGGTTTGTTCCCTTGCTTTATTATGTCGGCTTTATCACTGAGATACTTCATTGTACTCTAGAGAAGTTGTGTGGAGAGATTTGTTCCCTTGCTTTATTATGTCGGCTTTATCACTGAGATACTTCATTGTACTCTAGAGAAGTTGTGTGAAGAGGTTTGTTCCCTGGCTTTATCATGTTGGCTTTTCCATTGAGATACTTCATTGTACTCTGGAGAAGTTGTGTGGAGAGATTTGTTCCCTTGCTTTATTATGTCGGCTTTATCACTGAGGTACTTCATTGTACTCTAGAGAAGTTGTGTGGAGAGATTTGTTCCCTTGCTTTATTATGTCGGCTTTATCACTGAGATACTTCATTGTACTCTAGAGAAGTTGTGTGGAGAGATTTGTTCCCTTGCTTTTTTTTTTTTTTTATTATGTCGGCTTTATCACTGAGATACTTCATTGTACTCTAGAGAAGTTGTGTGAAGAGGTTTGTTCCCTGGCTTTATCATGTTGGCTTTTCCACTGAGATACTTCATTGTACTCTGGAGAAGTTGTGTGGAGAGATTTGTTCCCTTGCTTTATTATGTCGGCTTTATCACTGAGATACTTCATTGTACTCTATAGAAGTTGTGTGGAGAGATTTGTTCCCTTGCTTTATTATGTCGGCTTTATCACTGAGGTACTTCATTGTACTCTAGAGAAGTTGTGTGGAGAGATTTGTTCCCTTGCTTTATTATGTCGGCTTTATCACTGAGATACTTCATTGTACTCTAGAGAAGTTGTGTGGAGAGATTTGTTCCCTTGCTTTATGATGTCGGCTTTATCACTGAGATACTTCATTGTACTCTAGAGAAGTTGTGTGAAGAGGTTTGTTCCCTGGCTTTATCATGTTGGCTTTTCCACTGAGATACTTCATTGTACTCTGGAGAAGTTGTGTGGAGAGATTTGTTCCCTTGCTTTATTATGTCGGCTTTATCACTGAGATACTTCATTGTACTCTAGAGAAGTTGTGTGAAGAGGTTTGTTCCCTGGCTTTATCATGTTGGCTTTTCCACTGAGATACTTCATTGTACTCTGGAGAAGTTGTGTGGAGAGATTTGTTCCCTGCTTTATTATGTCGGCTTTATCACTGAGATACTTCATTGTACTCTAGAGAAGTTGTGTGGAGAGATTTGTTCCCTTGCTTTATTATGTCGGCTTTATCACTGAGGTACTTCATTGTACTCTAGAGAAGTTGTGTGGAGAGATTTGTTCCCTTGCTTTATTATGTCGGCTTTATCACTGAGATACTTCATTGTACTCTAGAGAGTTGTGTGGAGAGATTTGTTCCCTTGCTTTATTATGTCGGCTTTATCACTGAGATACTTCATTGTACTCTAGAGAAGTTGTGTGAAGAGGTTTGTTCCCTGGCTTTATCATGTTGGCTTTTCCACTGAGATACTTCATTGTACTCTGGAGAAGTTGTGTGGAGAGATTTGTTCCCTTGCTTTATTATGTCGGCTTTATCACTGAGATACTTCATTGTACTCTAGAGAAGTTGTGTGGAGAGATTTGTTCCCTTGCTTTATTATGTCGGCTTTATCACTGAGATACTTCATTGTACTCTAGAGAAGTTGTGTGGAGAGATTTGTTCCCTTGCTTTATTATGCCGGCTTTATCACTGAGATACTTCATTGTACTCTAAAGGAGTTGTGTGAAGAGGTTTGTTCCCTTGCTTTATTATGTCGGATTTATCACTGAGATACTTCATTGTACTCTAAAGGAGTTGTGTGAAGAGGTTTGTTCCCTTGCTTTATTATGTCGGATTTATCACTGAGATACATCATTGTACTCTAGAGAAGTTGTGTGAAGAGGTTTGTTCCCTGGCTTTATCATGTCGGCTTTATCACTGAGGTACTTCATTGTACTCTGGAGGAGTTGTGTGAAGAGGTTTGTTTCCTTGCTTTATTATGTCGGCTTTATCACTGAGGTACTTCATTGTACTCTAGAGAAGTTGTGTGGAGAGATTTGTTCCCTTGCTTTATTATGTCGGCTTTATCACTGAGATACTTCATTGTACTCTAGAGAAGTTGTGTGGAGAGATTTGTTCCCTTGCTTTATTATGTCGGCTTTATCACTGAGGTACTTCATTGTACTCTAGAGAAGTTGTGTGGAGAGATTTGTTCCCTTGCTTTATTATGTCGGCTTTATCACTGAGATACTTCATTGTACTCTAGAGAAGTTGTGTGGAGAGATTTGTTCCCTTGCTTTATTATGTCTGCTTTATCACTGAGATACTTCATTGTACTCTAAAGGAGTTGTGTGAAGAGGTTTGTTCCCTGCTTTATTATGTCGGATTTATCACTGAGATACTTCATTGTACTCTAGAGAAGTTGTGTGAAGAGGTTTGTTCCCTGGCTTTATCATGTCGGCTTTATCACTGAGGTACTTCATTGTACTCTGGAGGAATTGTGTGAAGAGGTTTGTTCCCTTGCTTTATCATGTTGGCTTTTCCACTGAGATACTTCATTGTACTCTAGAGAAGTTGTGTGGAGAGATTTTTTCTCCTGCTTTATTATGTTGGCTTTATCACTGAGATGCTTCATTGTACTCTAGAGAAGTTGTGTGAAGAGGTTTGTTCCCTTGCTTTATCATGTCGGCTTTATCATTGAGGTACTTCATTGTACTTTAGAGGAGTTGTGTAAAGAGGTTTGTTCTCTTGCTTTATCATGTTGGCTTTATCACTGAGGTACTTCATTGTACTCTAGAGAAGTTGTGTGGAGAGATTTGTTCCCTTGCTTTATTATGTCGGCTTTATCACTGAGATACTTCATTGTACTCTAGAGAAGTTGTGGGGAGAGATTTGTTCCCTTGCTTTATTATGTCGGCTTTATCACTGAGATACTTCATTGTACTCTAAAGGAGTTGTGTGAAGAGGTTTGTTCCCTTGCTTTATTATGTCGGCTTTATCACTGAGATACTTCATTGTACTCTAGAGAAGTTGTGTGAAGAGGTTTGTTCCCTGGCTTTATCATGTCGGCTTTATCACTGAGGTACTTCATTGTACTCTGGAGGAGTTGTGTGAAGAGGTTTGTTCCCTTGCTTTATCATGTTGGCTTTTCCACTGAGATACTTCATTGTACTCTATAGAAGTTGTGTGTAGAGATTTGTTTCCTTGCTTTATTATGTCGGCTTTATCACTGAGATACTTCATTGTACTCTAGAGGAGTTGTGTGAAGAGGTTTGTTCCCTTGCTTTATCATGTTGGCTTTATCACTGAGGTACTTCATTGTACTCTAGAGAAGTTGTGTGGAGAGATTTGTTCTCTTGCTTTATTATGTCGGCTTTATCACTGAGATACTTCGTTGTACTCTAGAGGAGTTGTGTGGAGAGATTTGTTCCCTTGCTTTATTATGTCGGCTTTACTACTGAGATACTTCATTGTACTCTAGAGAAGTTGTGTGGGGAGGTTTGTTCCCTTGCTTTATTATGTCGGCTTTATCACTGAGGTACTTCATTGTACTCTAGAGAAGTTGTGTGGAGAGATTTGTTCCCTTGCTTTATCATGTTGGCTTTTCCACTGAGATACTTCATTGTACTCTATAGAAGTTGTGTGTAGAGATTTGTTCCCTTGCTTTATTATGTCGGCTTTATCACTGAGATACTTCATTGTACTCTAGAGAAGTTGTGTGGAGAGATTTGTTCCCTTGCTTTATTATGTCGGCTTTATCACTGAGATACTTCATTGTACTCTAGAGAAGTTGTGTGGAGAGATTTGTTCCCTTGCTTTATTATGTCGGCTTTATCACTGAGATACTTCATTGTACTCTAAAGGAGTTGTGTGAAGAGGTTTGTTCCCTTGCTTTATTATGTCGGCTTTATCACTGAGATACTTCATTGTACTCTAGAGAAGTTGTGTGAAGAGGTTTGTTCCCTGGCTTTATCATGTCGGCTTTATCACTGAGGTACTTCATTGTACTTTGGAGGAGATGTGTGAAAAGGTTTGTTCCCTTGCTTTATCATGTTGGCTTTTCCACTGAGATACTTCATTGTACTCTATAGAAGTTGTGTGTAGAGATTTGTTCCCTTGCTTTATTATGTCGGCTTTGTCACTGAGATACTTCATTGTACTCTAGAGAAGTTGTGTGGAGAGATTTTTCCCTTGCTTTATTATGTTGGCTTTATCACTGAGATGCTTCATTGTACTCTAGAGAAGTTGTGTGAAGAGGTTTGTTCCCTTGCTTTATCATGTTGGCTTTACCACTGAGATACTTCATTGTACTCTAGAGAAGTTGTGTGAAGAGGTTTGTTCCCTTGCTTTATCATGTTGGCTTTACCACTGAGATACTTCATTGTACTCTAGAGAAGTTGTGTGAAGAGGTTTGTTCCCTGGCTTTATCATGTCGGCTTTATCACTGAGGTACTTCATTGTACTCTAGAGAGATTGTGTGGAGAGATTTGTTCCCTTGCTTTATTATGTCGGATTTATCACTGAGATACTTCATTGTACTCTAGAGAAGTTGTGTGAAGAGGTTTGTTCCCTTGCTTTATCATGTTGGCTTTACCACTGAGATACTTCATTGTACTCTAGAGAAGTTGTGTGAAGAGGTTTGTTCCCTTGCTTTATCATGTTGGCTTTACCACTGAGATACTTCATTGTACTCTAGAGAAGTTGTGTGGAGAGATTTGTTCCCTTGCTTTATTATGTCGGCTTTATCACTGAGATACTTCATTGTACTCTAGAGAGTTGTGTGGAGAGATTTGTTCCCTTGCTTTATTATGTCGGCTTTATCACTGAGATACTTCATTGTACTCTAGAGAAGTTGTGTGGAGAGATTTGTTCCCTTGCTTTATTATGTCGGCTTTATCACTGAGATACTTCATTGTACTCTAGAGAAGTTGTGTGAAGAGATTTGTTCCCTGGCTTTATCATGTTGGCTTTTCCACTGAGATACTTCATTGTACTCTAGAGAAGTTGTGTGTAGAGATTTGTTCCCTTGCTTTATTATGTCGGCTTTATCACTGAGGTACTTCATTGTACTCTAGAGAAGTTGTGTGGAGAGATTTGTTCCCTTGCTTTATTATGTCGGCTTTATCACTGAGATACTTCATTGTACTCTAGAGAAGTTGTGTGGAGAGATTTGTTCCCTTGCTTTATTATGTCGGCTTTATCACTGAGATACTTCATTGTACTCTAGAGAAGTTGTGTGGAGAGATTTGTTCCCTTGCTTTATTATGTCGGCTTTATCACTGAGATACTTCATTGTACTCTAGAGAAGTTGTGTGGAGAGATTTGTTCCCTTGCTTTATTATGTCGGCTTTATCACTGAGATACTTCATTGTACTCTAGAGAAGTTGTGTGGAGAGATTTGTTCCCTTGCTTTATTATGTCGGCTTTATCACTGAGATACTTCATTGTACTCTAGAGAAGTTGTGTGGAGAGATTTGTTCCCTTGCTTTATTATGTCGGCTTTATCACTGAGATACTTCATTGTACTCTAGAGAAGTTGTGTGGAGAGATTTGTTCCCTTGCTTTATTATGTCGGCTTTATCACTGAGATACTTCATTGTACTCTAGAGGAGTTGTGTGAAGAGGTTTGTTCCCTTGCTTTATTATGTCGGCTTTATCACTGAGATACTTCATTGTACTCTAGAGAAGTTGTGTGAAGAGGTTTGTTCCCTTGCTTTATCATGTCGGCTTTATCACTGAGGTACTTCATTGTACTCTAGAGGAGTTGTGTGAAGAGGTTTGTTCCCTTGCTTTATCATGTTGGCTTTATCACTGAGGTACTTCATTGTACTCTAGAGAAGTTGTGTGGAGAGATTTGTTTCCTTGCTTTATTATGTCGGCTTTATCACTGAGATACTTCATTGTACTCTAGAGAAGTTGTGTGGAGAGATTTGTTCCCTTGCTTTATTATGTCGGCTTTATCACTGAGATACTTCATTGTACTCTAGAGAAGTTGTGTGAAGAGGTTTGTTCCCCTGCTTTATCATGTCGGCTTTATCACTGAGATACTTCATTGTACTCTAGAGAAGTTGTGTGGAGAGATTTGTTCCCTTGCTTTATTATGTCGGCTTTATCACTGAGATACTTCATTGTACTCTAGAGAAGTTGTGTGAAGAGGTTTGTTCCCTTGCTTTATCATGTTGGCTTTACCACTGAGATACTTCATTGTACTCTAGAGAAGTTGTGTGGAGAGATTTGTTCCCTTGCTTTATTATGTCGGCTTTATCACTGAGATACTTCATTGTACTCTAGAGAAGTTGTGTGGAGAGATTTGTTCCCTTGCTTTATTATGTCGGCTTTATCACTGAGATACTTCATTGTACTCTAGAGAAGTTGTGTGGAGAGATTTGTTCCCTTGCTTTATTATGTCGGCTTTATCACTGAGATACTTCATTGTACTCTAGAGAAGTTGTGTGGAGAGATTTGTTCCCTTGCTTTATTATGTCGGCTTTATCACTGAGATACTTCATTGTACTCTAGAGAAGTTGTGTGAAGAGGTTTGTTCCCTGGCTTTATCATGTTGGCTTTTCCACTGAGATACTTCATTGTACTCTAGAGAAGTTGTGTGGAGAGATTTGTTCCCTTGCTTTATTATGTCGGCTTTATCACTGAGATACTTCATTGTACTCTAGAGAAGTTGTGTGGAGAGATTTGTTCCCTTGCTTTATTATGTCGGCTTTATCACTGAGGTACTTCATTGTACTCTAGAGAAGTTGTGTGGAGAGATTTGTTCCCTTGCTTTATTATGTCGGCTTTATCACTGAGATACTTCATTGTACTCTAGAGAAGTTGTGTGGAGAGATTTGTTCCCTTGCTTTATTATGTCGGCTTTATCACTGAGATACTTCATTGTACTCTAAAGGAGTTGTGTGAAGAGGTTTGTTCCCTACTTTATTATGTCGGATTTATCACTGAGATACTTCATTGTACTCTAGAGAAGTTGTGTGAAGAGGTTTGTTCCCTTGCTTTATTATGTCGGCTTTATCACTGAGATACTTCATTGTACTCTAGAGAAGTTGTGTGAAGAGGTTTGTTCCCTGGCTTTATCATGTCGGCTTTATCACTGAGGTACTTCATTGTACTCTGGAGGAGTTGTGTGAAGAGGTTTGTTCCCTTGCTTTATTATGTCGGCTTTATCACTGAGGTACTTCATTGTACTCTAGAGAAGTTGTGTGGAGAGATTTGTTCCCTTGCTTTATTATGTCGGCTTTATCACTGAGATACTTCATTGTACTCTAGAGAAGTTGTGTGGAGAGATTTGTTCCCTTGCTTTATTATGTCGGCTTTATCACTGAGGTACTTCATTGTACTCTAGAGAAGTTGTGTGGAGAGATTTGTTCCCTTGCTTTATTATGTCGGCTTTATCACTGAGATACTTCATTGTACTCTAGAGAAGTTGTGTGGAGAGATTTGTTCCCTTGCTTTATTATGTCGGCTTTATCACTGAGATACTTCATTGTACTCTAGAGGAGTTGTGTGGAGAGATTTGTTCCCTTGCTTTATTATGTCGGCTTTATCACTGAGATACTTCATTGTACTCTAGAGAAGTTGTGTGAAGAGGTTTGTTCCCTGGCTTTATCATGTCGGCTTTATCACTGAGGTACTTCATTGTACTCTAGAGGAGTTGTGTGAAGAGGTTTGTTCCCTTGCTTTATCATGTTGGCTTTTCCACTGAGATACTTCATTGTACTCTAGAGAAGTTGTGTGGAGAGATTTTTTCCCTGCTTTATTATGTCGGCTTTATCACTGAGATACTTCATTGTACTCTAGAGAGTTGTGTGAAGAGGTTTGTTCCCTTGCTTTATCATGTCGGCTTTATCACTGAGGTACTTCATTGTACTTTAGAGGAGTTGTGTGAAGAGGTTTGTTCTCTTGCTTTATCATGTTGGCTTTATCACTGAGGTACTTCATTGTACTCTAGAGAAGTTGTGTGGAGAGATTTGTTCCCTTGCTTTATTATGTCGGCTTTATCACTGAGATACTTCATTGTACTCTAGAGAAGTTGTGTGGAGAGATTTGTTCCCTTGCTTTATTATGTCGGCTTTATCACTGAGATACTTCATTGTACTCTAGAGAAGTTGTGTGAAGAGGTTTGTTCCCTTGCTTTATTATGTCGGATTTATCACTGAGATACTTCATTGTACTCTAGAGAAGTTGTGTGAAGAGGTTTGTTCCCTGGCTTTATCATGTCGGCTTTATCACTGAGGTACTTCATTGTACTCTAGAGGAGTTGTGTGAAGAGGTTTGTTCCCTTGCTTTATCATGTTGGCTTTATCACTGAGATACTTCATTGTACTCTAGAGAAGTTGTGTGTAGAGATTTGTTCCCTTGCTTTATTATGTCGGCTTTATCACTGAGATACTTCATTGTACTCTAGAGAAGTTGTGTGAGAGGTTTGTTCCCTTGCTTTATCATGTTGGCTTTACCACTGAGATACTTCATTGTACTCTAGAGAAGTTGTGTGGAGAGATTTGTTCCCTTGCTTTATTATGTCGGCTTTATCACTGAGATACTTCATTGTACTCTAGAGAAGTTGTGTGGAGAGATTTGTTCCCTTGCTTTATTATGTCGGCTTTATCACTGAGATACTTCATTGTACTCTAGAGAAGTTGTGTGGAGAGATTTGTTCCCTTGCTTTATTATGTCGGCTTTATCACTGAGATACTTCATTGTACTCTAGAGAAGTTGTGTGGAGAGATTTGTTCCCTTGCTTTATTATGTCGGCTTTATCACTGAGATACTTCATTGTACTCTAGAGAAGTTGTGTGAAGAGGTTTGTTCCCTGCTTTATCATGTTGGCTTTATCACTGAGATACTTCATTGTACTCTAGAGAAGTTGTGTGGAGAGATTTGTTCCCTTGCTTTATTATGTCGGCTTTATCACTGAGATACTTCATTGTACTCTAGAGAAGTTGTGTGGAGAGATTTGTTCCCTTGCTTTATTATGTCGGCTTTATCACTGAGATACTTCATTGTACTCTAGAGAAGTTGTGTGGAGAGATTTGTTCCCTTGCTTTATTATGTCGGCTTTATCACTGAGATACTTCATTGTACTCTAGAGAAGTTGTGTGGAGAGATTTGTTCCCTTGCTTTATTATGTCGGCTTTATCACTGAGATACTTCATTGTACTCTAGAGAAGTTGTGTGAAGAGGTTTGTTCCCTTGCTTTATTATGTCGGCTTTATCACTGAGATACTTCATTGTACTCTAGAGAAGTTGTGTGAAGAGGTTTGTTCCCTTGCTTTATTATGTCGGCTTTATCACTGAGATACTTCATTGTACTCTAGAGAAGTTGTGTGAAGAGGTTTGTTCCCTTGCTTTATTATGTCGGCTTTATCACTGAGGTACTTCATTGTACTCTAGAGAAGTTGTGTGAAGAGGTTTGTTCCCTTGCTTTATTATGTCGGCTTTATCACTGAGGTACTTCATTGTACTCTAGAGAAGTTGTGTGGAGAGATTTGTTCCCTTGCTTTATTATGTCGGCTTTATCACTGAGATACTTCATTGTACTCTAGAGAAGTTGTGTGGAGAGATTTGTTCCCTTGCTTTATTATGTCGGCTTTATCACTGAGATACTTCATTGTACTCTAGAGAAGTTGTGTGGAGAGATTTGTTCCCTTGCTTTATTATGTCGGCTTTATCACTGAGATACTTCATTGTACTCTAGAGAAGTTGTGTGGAGAGATTTGTTCCCTTGCTTTATTATGTCGGCTTTATCACTGAGATACTTCATTGTACTCTAGAGAAGTTGTGTGAAGAGGTTTGTTCCCTGCTTTATTATGTCGGCTTTATCACTGAGATACTTCATTGTACTCTAGAGAAGTTGTGTGAAGAGATTTGTTCCCTTGCTTTATTATGTCGGCTTTATCACTGAGATACTTCATTGTACTCTAGAGAAGTTGTGTGGAGAGATTTGTTCCCTGCTTTATTATGTCGGCTTTATCACTGAGATGCTTCATTGTACTCTAGAGAAGTTGTGTGAAGAGGTTTGTTCCCTTGCTTTATCATGTCGGCTTTATCACTGAGATACTTCATTGTACTCTAGAGGAGTTGTGTGAAGAGGTTTGTTCCCTTGCTTTATCATGTCGGCTTTATCACTGAGGTACTTCATTGTACTCTAGAGAAGTTGTGTGGAGAGATTTGTTCCCTTGCTTTATTATGTCGGCTTTATCACTGAGATACTTCATTGTACTCTAGAGAAGTTGTGTGGAGAGATTTGTTCCCTTGCTTTATTATGTCGGCTTTATCACTGAGATACTTCATTGTACTCTAAAGGAGTTGTGTGAAGAGGTTTGTTCCCTTGCTTTATTATGTCGGATTTATCACTGAGATACTTCATTGTACTCTAGAGAAGTTGTGTGAAGAGGTTTGTTCCCTGGCTTTATCATGTCGGCTTTATCACTGAGGTACTTCATTGTACTCTAGAGAAGTTGTGTGAAGAGGTTTGTTCCCTTGCTTTATCATGTTGGCTTTATCACTGAGATACTTCATTGTACTCTAGAGAAGTTGTGTGGAGAGATTTGTTCCCTTGCTTTATTATGTCGGCTTTATCACTGAGATACTTCATTGTACTCTAGAGAAGTTGTGTGAAGAGGTTTGTTCCCTTGCTTTATCATGTTGGCTTTACCACTGAGATACTTCATTGTACTCTAGAGAAGTTGTGTGGAGAGATTTGTTCCCTTGCTTTATTATGTCGGCTTTATCACTGAGATACTTCATTGTACTCTAGAGAAGTTGTGTGGAGAGATTTGTTCCCTTGCTTTATTATGTCGGCTTTATCACTGAGATACTTCATTGTACTCTAGAGAAGTTGTGTGGAGAGGTTTGTTCCCTTGCTTTATTATGTCGGCTTTATCACTGAGGTACTTCATTGTACTCTAGAGAAGTTGTGTGGAGAGATTTGTTCCCTTGCTTTATTATGTCGGCTTTATCACTGAGATACTTCATTGTACTCTAGAGAAGTTGTGTGTAGAGATTTGTTCCCTTGCTTTATTATGTCGGCTTTGTCACTGAGATACTTCATTGTACTCTAGAGAAGTTGTGTGGAGAGATTTGTTCCCTTGCTTTATTATGTCGGCTTTATCACTGAGATACTTCATTGTACTCTAGAGAAGTTGTGTGGAGAGATTTGTTCCCTTGCTTTATTATGTCGGCTTTATCACTGAGATACTTCATTGTACTCTAGAGGAGTTGTGTGAAGAGGTTTGTTCCCTTGCTTTATTATGTCGGCTTTATCACTGAGATACTTCATTGTACTCTAGAGAAGTTGTGTGAAGAGGTTTGTTCCCTGGCTTTATCATGTCGGCTTTATCACTGAGGTACTTCATTGTACTCTAGAGGAGTTGTGTGAAGAGGTTTGTTCCCTTGCTTTATCATGTTGGCTTTATCACTGAGATACTTCATTGTACTCTAGAGAAGTTGTGTGTAGAGATTTGTTCCCTTGCTTTATTATGTCGGCTTTATCACTGAGATACTTCATTGTACTCTAGAGAAGTTGTGTGGAGAGATTTGTTCCCTTGCTTTATTATGTCGGCTTTATCACTGAGATACTTCATTGTACTCTAGAGAAGTTGTGTGAAGAGGTTTGTTCCCTTGCTTTATCATGTCGGCTTTATCACTGAGATACTTCATTGTACTCTAGAGAAGTTGTGTGAAGAGGTTTGTTCCCTTGCTTTATCATGTTGGCTTTACCACTGAGATACTTCATTGTACTCTAGAGAAGTTGTGTGAAGAGATTTGTTCCCTTGCTTTATTATGTCGGCTTTATCACTGAGATACTTCATTGTACTCTAGAGAAGTTGTGTGAGAGATTTGTTCCCTTGCTTTATTATGTCGGCTTTATCACTGAGATACTTCATTGTACTCTAGAGAAGTTGTGTGAAGAGGTTTGTTCCCTTGCTTTATTATGTCGGCTTTATCACTGAGATACTTCATTGTACTCTAGAGAAGTTGTGTGAAGAGGTTTGTTCCCTTGCTTTATTATGTCGGCTTTATCACTGAGATACTTCATTGTACTCTAGAGAAGTTGTGTGGAGAGATTTGTTCCCTTGCTTTATTATGTCGGCTTTATCACTGAGATACTTCATTGTACTCTAGAGAAGTTGTGTGGAGAGATTTGTTCCCTTGCTTTATTATGTCGGCTTTATCACTGAGATACTTCATTGTACTCTAGAGAAGTTGTGTGGAGAGATTTGTTCCCTTGCTTTATTATGTCGGCTTTATCACTGAGATACTTCATTGTACTCTAGAGAAGTTGTGTGAAGAGATTTGTTCCCTGCTTTATTATGTCGGCTTTATCACTGAGATACTTCATTGTACTCTAGAGAAGTTGTGTGGAGAGATTTGTTCCCTTGCTTTATTATGTCGGCTTTATCACTGAGATACTTCATTGTACTCTAGAGAAGTTGTGTGGAGAGATTTGTTCCCTTGCTTTATTATGTCGGCTTTATCACTGAGATACTTCATTGTACTCTAGAGAAGTTGTGTGGAGAGATTTGTTCCCTTGCTTTATTATGTCGGCTTTATCACTGAGATACTTCATTGTACTCTAGAGAAGTTGTGTGGAGAGATTTGTTCCCTTGCTTTATTATGTCGGCTTTATCACTGAGATACTTCATTGTACTCTAGAGAAGTTGTGTGGAGAGATTTGTTCCCTGCTTTATTATGTCGGCTTTATCACTGAGATACTTCATTGTACTCTAGAGAAGTTGTGTGGAGAGATTTGTTCCCTTGCTTTATTATGTCGGCTTTATCACTGAGATACTTCATTGTACTCTAGAGAAGTTGTGTGGAGAGATTTGTTCCCTTGCTTTATTATGTCGGCTTTATCACTGAGATACTTCATTGTACTCTAGAGAAGTTGTGTGGAGAGATTTGTTCCCTTGCTTTATTATGTCGGCTTTATCACTGAGATACTTCATTGTACTCTAGAGAAGTTGTGTGAAGAGATTTGTTCCCTTGCTTTATTATGTCGGCTTTATCACTGAGATACTTCATTGTACTCTAGAGAAGTTGTGTGAAGAGGTTTGTTCCCTTGCTTTATTATGTCGGCTTTATCACTGAGATACTTCATTGTACTCTAGAGAAGTTGTGTGAAGAGGTTTTGTTCCCTTGTTTTATTATGTCGGCTTTATCACTGAGATACTTCATTGTACTCTAGAGAAGTTGTGTGGAGAGATTTGTTCCCTTGCTTTATTATGTCGGCTTTATCACTGAGATACTTCATTGTACTCTAGAGAAGTTGTGTGGAGAGATTTGTTCCCTTGCTTTATTATGTCGGCTTTATCACTGAGATACTTCATTGTACTCTAGAGAAGTTGTGTGAAGAGGTTTGTTCCCTTGCTTTATTATGTCGGCTTTATCACTGAGATACTTCATTGTACTCTAGAGAAGTTGTGTGAAGAGGTTTGTTCCCTTGCTTTATCATGTCGGCTTTATCACTGAGATACTTCATTGTACTCTAGAGAAGTTGTGTGAAGAGGTTTGTTCCCTTGCTTTATTATGTCGGCTTTATCACTGAGATACTTCATTGTACTCTAGAGAAGTTGTGTGGAGAGATTTGTTCCCTTGCTTTATTATGTCGGCTTTATCACTGAGATACTTCATTGTACTCTAGAGAAGTTGTGTGGAGAGATTTGTTCCCTGTTTTATTATGTCGGCTTTATCACTGAGATACTTCATTGTACTCTAGAGAAGTTGTGTGGAGAGATTTGTTCCCTTGCTTTATTATGTCGGCTTTATCACTGAGATACTTCATTGTACTCTAGAGAAGTTGTGTGGAGAGATTTGTTCCCTTGCTTTATTATGTCGGCTTTATCACTGAGATACTTCATTGTACTCTAGAGAAGTTGTGTGGAGAGATTTGTTCCCTGCTTTATTATGTCGGCTTTATCACTGAGATACTTCATTGTACTCTAGAGAAGTTGTGTGGAGAGATTTGTTCCCTGCTTTATTATGTCGGCTTTATCACTGAGATACTTCATTGTACTCTAGAGAAGTTGTGTGGAGAGATTTGTTCCCTTGCTTTATTATGTCGGCTTTATCACTGAGATACTTCATTGTACTCTAGAGAAGTTGTGTGAAGAGGTTTGTTCCCTTGCTTTATTATGTCGGCTTTATCACTGAGATACTTCATTGTACTCTAGAGAAGTTGTGTGAAGAGGTTTGTTCCCTTGCTTTATCATGTCGGCTTTATCACTGAGGTACTTCATTGTACTCTAGAGAAGTTGTGTGAAGAGGTTTGTTCCCTGTTTTATTATGTCGGCTTTATCACTGAGATACTTCATTGTACTCTAGAGAAGTTGTGTGGAGAGATTTGTTCCCTTGCTTTATTATGTCGGCTTTATCACTGAGATACTTCATTGTACTCTAGAGAAGTTGTGTGAAGAGGTTTGTTCCCTTGCTTTATTATGTCGGCTTTATCACTGAGATACTTCATTGTACTCTAGAGAAGTTGTGTGAAGAGGTTTGTTCCCTTGTTTATCATGTCGGCTTTATCACTGAGGTACTTCATTGTACTCTAGAGAAGTTGTGTGGAGAGATTTGTTCCCTTGCTTTATTATGTCGGCTTTATCACTGAGATACTTCATTGTACTCTAGAGAAGTTGTGTGGAGAGATTTGTTCCCTTGCTTTATTATGTCGGCTTTATCACTGAGATACTTCATTGTACTCTAGAGAAGTTGTGTGAAGAGGTTTGTTCCCTTGCTTTATTATGTCGGCTTTATCACTGAGATACTTCATTGTACTCTAGAGAAGTTGTGTGAAGAGGTTTGTTCCCTGTTTATCATGTCGGCTTTATCACTGAGGTACTTCATTGTACTCTAGAGAAGTTGTGTGAAGAGGTTTGTTCCCTTGCTTTATCATGTCGGCTTTATCACTGAGATACTTCATTGTACTCTAGAGAAGTTGTGTGGAGAGATTTGTTCCCTTGCTTTATTATGTCGGCTTTATCACTGAGATACTTCATTGTACTCTAGAGAAGTTGTGTGGAGAGATTTGTTCCCTTGCTTTATTATGTCGGCTTTATCACTGAGATACTTCATTGTACTCTAGAGAAGTTGTGTGGAGAGATTTGTTCCCTTGCTTTATTATGTCGGCTTTATCACTGAGATACTTCATTGTACTCTAGAGAAGTTGTGTGGAGAGATTTGTTCCCTTGCTTTATTATGTCGGCTTTATCACTGAGATACTTCATTGTACTCTAGAGAAGTTGTGTGGAGAGATTTGTTCCCTTGCTTTATTATGTCGGCTTTATCACTGAGATACTTCATTGTACTCTAGAGAAGTTGTGTGAGAGATTTGTTCCCTTGCTTTATTATGTCGGCTTTATCACTGAGATACTTCATTGTACTCTAGAGAAGTTGTGTGGAGAGATTTGTTCCCTTGTTTTATTATGTCGGCTTTATCACTGAGATACTTCATTGTACTCTAGAGAAGTTGTGTGGAGAGATTTGTTCCCTTGCTTTATTATGTCGGCTTTATCACTGAGATACTTCATTGTACTCTAGAGAAGTTGTGTGAAGAGGTTTGTTCCCTTGCTTTATTATGTCGGCTTTATCACTGAGATACTTCATTGTACTCTAGAGAAGTTGTGTGAAGAGGTTTGTTCCCTTGCTTTATTATGTCGGCTTTATCACTGAGATACTTCATTGTACTCTAGAGGAGTTGTGTGAAGAGGTTTGTTCCCTTGCTTTATTATGTCGGCTTTATCACTGAGATACTTCATTGTACTCTAGAGAAGTTGTGTGAAGAGGTTTGTTCCCTGGCTTTATCATGTCGGCTTTATCACTGAGGTACTTCATTGTACTCTAGAGGAGTTGTGTGAAGAGGTTTGTTCCCTTGCTTTATCATGTTGGCTTTATCACTGAGGTACTTCATTGTATTCTAGAGAAGTTGTGTGTAGAGATTTGTTCCCTTATTTTATTATGTCGGCTTTGTCACTGAGATACTTCATTGTACTCTAGAGAAGTTGTGTGGAGAGATTTGTTCCCTTGCTTTATTATGTCGGCTTTATCACTGAGATACTTCATTGTACTCTAGAGAAGTTGTGTGAAGAGGTTTGTTCCCTTGCTTTATTATGTCGGCTTTATCACTGAGGTACTTCATTGTACTCTAGAGAAGTTGTGTGGAGAGATTTGTTCCCTTGCTTTATTATGTCGGCTTTATCACTGAGATACTTCATTGTACTCTAGAGAAGTTGTGTGGAGAGATTTGTTCCCTTGCTTTATTATGTCGGCTTTATCACTGAGATACTTCATTGTACTCTAGAGAAGTTGTGTGGAGAGGTTTGTTCCCTGCTTTATTATGTCGGCTTTATCACTGAGGTACTTCATTGTACTCTAGAGAAGTTGTGTGGAGAGATTTGTTCCCTTGTTTTATTATGTCGGCTTTATCACTGAGATACTTCATTGTACTCTATAGAAGTTGTGTGTAGAGATTTGTTCCCTTGTTTTATTATGTCGGCTTTATCACTGAGATACTTCATTGTACTCTAGAGAAGTTGTGTGGAGAGGTTTGTTCCCTTGCTTTATTATGTCGGCTTTATCACTGAGATACTTCATTGTACTCTAGAGAAGTTGTGTGAAGAGGTTTGTTCCCTTGCTTTATTATGTCGGCTTTATCACTGAGATACTTCATTGTACTCTAGAGAAGTTGTGTGGAGAGATTTGTTCCCTTGCTTTATTATGTCGGCTTTATCACTGAGATACTTCATTGTACTCTAGAGAAGTTGTGTGGAGAGATTTGTTCCCTTGCTTTATTATGTCGGCTTTATCACTGAGATACTTCATTGTACTCTAGAGAAGTTGTGTGGAGAGATTTGTTCCCTGCTTTATTATGTCGGCTTTATCACTGAGATACTTCATTGTACTCTAGAGAAGTTGTGTGGAGAGATTTGTTCCCTTGCTTTATTATGTCGGCTTTATCACTGAGATACTTCATTGTACTCTAGAGAAGTTGTGTGGAGAGATTTGTTCCCTTGCTTTATTATGTCGGCTTTATCACTGAGATACTTCATTGTACTCTAGAGAAGTTGTGTGGAGAGATTTGTTCCCTTGCTTTATTATGTCGGCTTTATCACTGAGATACTTCATTGTACTCTAGAGAAGTTGTGTGGAGAGATTTGTTCCCTTGCTTTATTATGTCGGCTTTATCACTGAGATACTTCATTGTACTCTAGAGAAGTTGTGTGGAGAGATTTGTTCCCTTGCTTTATTATGTCGGCTTTATCACTGAGATACTTCATTGTACTCTAGAGAAGTTGTGTGAAGAGGTTTGTTCCCTTGCTTTATTATGTCGGCTTTATCACTGAGATACTTCATTGTACTCTAGAGAAGTTGTGTGAAGAGATTTGTTCCCTTGCTTTATCATGTCGGCTTTATCACTGAGATACTTCATTGTACTCTAGAGAAGTTGTGTGGAGAGATTTGTTCCCTTGCTTTATTATGTCGGCTTTATCACTGAGATACTTCATTGTACTCTAGAGAAGTTGTGTGAAGAGATTTGTTCCCTTGCTTTATTATGTCGGCTTTATCACTGAGATACTTCATTGTACTCTAGAGAAGTTGTGTGAAGAGATTTGTTCCCTTGCTTTATTATGTCGGCTTTATCACTGAGATACTTCATTGTACTCTAGAGAAGTTGTGTGAAGAGGTTTGTTCCCTGCTTTTATTATGTCGGCTTTATCACTGAGATACTTCATTGTACTCTAGAGAAGTTGTGTGAAGAGGTTTGTTCCCTGCTTTATCATGTCGGCTTTATCACTGAGGTACTTCATTGTACTCTAGAGAAGTTGTGTGAAGAGGTTTGTTCCCTGCTTTATCATGTTGGCTTTATCACTGAGATACTTCATTGTACTCTAGAGAAGTTGTGTGTAGAGATTTGTTCCCTTACTTTATTATGTCGGCTTTGTCACTGAGATACTTCATTGTACTCTAGAGAAGTTGTGTGGAGAGATTTGTTCCCTTGCTTTATTATGTCGGCTTTATCACTGAGATACTTCATTGTACTCTAGAGAAGTTGTGTGAAGAGATTTGTTCCCTTGCTTTTATTATGTCGGCTTTATCACTGAGATACTTCATTGTACTCTAGAGAAGTTGTGTGGAGAGATTTGTTCCCTTGTTTTATTATGTCGGCTTTATCACTGAGATACTTCATTGTACTCTAGAGAAGTTGTGTGGAGAGATTTGTTCCCTTGCTTTATTATGTCGGCTTTATCACTGAGATACTTCATTGTACTCTAGAGAAGTTGTGTGGAGAGATTTGTTCCCTGTTTTATTATGTCGGCTTTATCACTGAGATACTTCATTGTACTCTAGAGAAGTTGTGTGGAGAGATTTGTTCCCTGCTTTATTATGTCGGCTTTATCACTGAGATACTTCATTGTACTCTAGAGAAGTTGTGTGAGAGAGGTTTGTTCCCTTGCTTTATTATGTCGGCTTTATCACTGAGATACTTCATTGTACTCTAGAGAAGTTGTGTGGAGAGATTTGTTCCCTGCTTTATTATGTCGGCTTTATCACTGAGATACTTCATTGTACTCTAGAGAAGTTGTGTGGAGAGATTTGTTCCCTGTTTTATTATGTCGGCTTTATCACTGAGATACTTCATTGTACTCTAGAGAAGTTGTGTGAAGAGATTTGTTCCCTGCTTTTATTATGTCGGCTTTATCACTGAGATACTTCATTGTACTCTAGAGAAGTTGTGTGAAGAGGTTTGTTCCCTTGCTTTATTATGTCGGCTTTATCACTGAGATACTTCATTGTACTCTAGAGAAGTTGTGTGGAGAGATTTGTTCCCTTGCTTTATTATGTCGGCTTTATCACTGAGATACTTCATTGTACTCTAGAGAAGTTGTGTGGAGAGATTTGTTCCCTTGCTTTATTATGTCGGCTTTATCACTGAGATACTTCATTGTACTCTAGAGAAGTTGTGTGGAGAGATTTGTTCCCTGCTTTATTATGTCGGCTTTATCACTGAGATACTTCATTGTACTCTAGAGAAGTTGTGTGGAGAGATTTGTTCCCTTGTTTTATTATGTCGGCTTTATCACTGAGATACTTCATTGTACTCTAGAGAAGTTGTGTGAGAGATTTGTTCCCTTGCTTTATTATGTCGGCTTTATCACTGAGATACTTCATTGTACTCTAGAGAAGTTGTGTGGAGAGATTTGTTCCCTTGCTTTATTATGTCGGCTTTATCACTGAGATACTTCATTGTACTCTAGAGAAGTTGTGTGGAGAGATTTGTTCCCTTGTTTTATTATGTCGGCTTTATCACTGAGATACTTCATTGTACTCTAGAGAAGTTGTGTGGAGAGATTTGTTCCCTTGCTTTATTATGTCGGCTTTATCACTGAGATACTTCATTGTACTCTAGAGAAGTTGTGTGAAGAGGTTTGTTCCCTTGCTTTATTATGTCGGCTTTATCACTGAGATACTTCATTGTACTCTAGAGAAGTTGTGTGAAGAGGTTTGTTCCCTGCTTTATTATGTCGGCTTTATCACTGAGGTACTTCATTGTACTCTAGAGAAGTTGTGTGAAGAGGTTTGTTCCCTGCTTTATCATGTCGGCTTTATCACTGAGATACTTCATTGTACTCTAGAGAAGTTGTGTGATTTGTTCCCTTGCTTTATTATGTCGGCTTTATCACTGAGATACTTCATTGTACTCTAGAGAAGTTGTGTGGAGAGATTTGTTCCCTTGCTTTATTATGTCGGCTTTATCACTGAGATACTTCATTGTACTCTAGAGAAGTTGTGTGAAGAGGTTTGTTCCCTTGCTTTATTATGTCGGCTTTATCACTGAGATACTTCATTGTACTCTAGAGAAGTTGTGTGGAGAGATTTGTTCCCTGCTTTATTATGTCGGCTTTATCACTGAGATACTTCATTGTACTCTAGAGAAGTTGTGTGGAGAGATTTGTTCCCTGCTTTATTATGTCGGCTTTATCACTGAGATACTTCATTGTACTCTAGAGAAGTTGTGTGGAGAGATTTGTTCCCTGCTTTATTATGTCGGCTTTATCACTGAGATACTTCATTGTACTCTAGAGAAGTTGTGTGAAGAGATTTGTTCCCTTGCTTTATTATGTCGGCTTTATCACTGAGATACTTCATTGTACTCTAGAGAAGTTGTGTGAAGAGGTTTGTTCCCTGCTTTATTATGTCGGCTTTATCACTGAGATACTTCATTGTACTCTAGAGAAGTTGTGTGGAGAGATTTGTTCCCTGCTTTATTATGTCGGCTTTATCACTGAGATACTTCATTGTACTCTAGAGAAGTTGTGTGAGAGATTTGTTCCCTTGCTTTATTATGTCGGCTTTATCACTGAGATACTTCATTGTACCTCTAGAGAAGTTGTGTGAAGAGATTTGTTCCCTTGTTTTATTATGTCGGCTTTATCACTGAGATACTTCATTGTACTCTAGAGAAGTTGTGTGAAGAGATTTGTTCCCTGTTTTATTATGTCGGCTTTATCACTGAGATACTTCATTGTACTCTAGAGAAGTTGTGTGGAGAGATTTGTTCCCTGCTTTATTATGTCGGCTTTATCACTGAGATACTTCATTGTACTCTAGAGAAGTTGTGTGGAGAGATTTGTTCCCTTGCTTTATTATGTCGGCTTTATCACTGAGATACTTCATTGTACTCTAGAGAAGTTGTGTGGAGAGATTTGTTCCCTGTTTTATTATGTCGGCTTTATCACTGAGATACTTCATTGTACTCTAGAGAAGTTGTGTGGAGAGATTTGTTCCCTTGCTTTATTATGTCGGCTTTATCACTGAGATACTTCATTGTACTCTAGAGAAGTTGTGTGGAGAGATTTGTTCCCTTGCTTTATTATGTCGGCTTTATCACTGAGATACTTCATTGTACTCTAGAGAAGTTGTGTGGAGAGATTTGTTCCCTGCTTTATTATGTCGGCTTTATCACTGAGATACTTCATTGTACTCTAGAGAAGTTGTGTGAGAGATTTGTTCCCTGCTTTAGAGAGATTTGTTCCCTGCTTTATTATGTCGGCTTTATCACTGAGATACTTCATTGTACTCTAGAGAAGTTGTGTGAAGAGGTTTGTTCCCTGTTTTATTATGTCGGCTTTATCACTGAGATACTTCATTGTACTCTAGAGAAGTTGTGTGAGAGATTTGTTCCCTTGCTTTATTATGTCGGCTTTATCACTGAGATACTTCATTGTACCTAGAGAAGTTGTGTGAAGAGATTTGTTCCCTTGTTTTATTATGTCGGCTTTATCACTGAGATACTTCATTGTACCTAGAGAAGTTGTGTGAAGAGATTTGTTCCCTGCTTTATTATGTCGGCTTTATCACTGAGATACTCATTGTACTCTAGAGAAGTTGTGTGAGAGATTTGTTCCCTGTTTTATTATGTCGGCTTTATCACTGAGATACTTCATTGTACTCTAGAGAAGTTGTGTGAAGAGATTTGTTCCCTGTTTTATTATGTCGGCTTTATCACTGAGATACTTCATTGTACTCTAGAGAAGTTGTGTGAAGAGATTTGTTCCCTGTTTTATTATGTCGGCTTTATCACTGAGATACTTCATTGTACTCTAGAGAAGTTGTGTGAAGAGATTTGTTCCCTTGCTTTATTATGTCGGCTTTATCACTGAGATACTTCATTGTACTCTAGAGAAGTTGTGTGAAGAGATTTGTTCCCTTGCTTTATTATGTCGGCTTTATCACTGAGATACTTCATTGTACCTAGAGAAGTTGTGTGGAGAGATTTGTTCCCTGCTTTATTATGTCGGCTTTATCACTGAGATACTTCATTGTACTCTAGAGAAGTTGTGTGAAGAGGTTTGTTCCCTGCTTTATTATGTCGGCTTTATCACTGAGATACTTCATTGTACTCTAGAGAAGTTGTGTGAAGAGGTTTGTTCCCTGCTTTATCATGTCGGCTTTATCACTGAGATACTTCATTGTACTCTAGAGAAGTTGTGTGGAGAGATTTGTTCCCTTGCTTTATTATGTCGGCTTTATCACTGAGATACTTCATTGTACTCTAGAGAAGTTGTGTGGAGAGATTTGTTCCCTGTTTTATTATGTCGGCTTTATCACTGAGATACTTCATTGTACTCTAGAGAAGTTGTGTGGAGAGATTTGTTCCCTTGCTTTATTATGTCGGCTTTATCACTGAGATACTTCATTGTACCTCTAGAGAAGTTGTGTGAAGAGGTTTGTTCCCTGCTTTTATTATGTCGGCTTTTATCACTGAGATACTTCATTGTACTCTAGAGAAGTTGTGTGGAGAGATTTGTTCCCTTGCTTTATTATGTCGGCTTTATCACTGAGATACTTCATTGTACTCTAGAGAAGTTGTGTGGAGAGATTTGTTCCCTGCTTTATTATGTCGGCTTTATCACTGAGATACTTCATTGTACCTAGAGAAGTTGTGTGGAGAGATTTGTTCCCTGTTTTATTATGTCGGCTTTATCACTGAGATACTTCATTGTACTCTAGAGAAGTTGTGTGGAGAGATTTGTTCCCTGCTTTATTATGTCGGTTTTATCACTGAGATACTTCATTGTACTCTAGAGAAGTTGTGTGAAGAGATTTGTTCCCTGCTTTATTATGTCGGCTTTATCACTGAGATACTTCATTGTACTCTAGAGAAGTTGTGTGAAGAGATTTGTTCCCTGTTTTATTATGTCGGCTTTATCACTGAGATACTTCATTGTACTCTAGAGAAGTTGTGTGAGAGATTTGTTCCCTTGCTTTATTATGTCGGCTTTATCACTGAGATACTTCATTGTACTCTAGAGAAGTTGTGTGGAGAGATTTGTTCCCTGTTTTATTATGTCGGCTTTATCACTGAGATACTTCATTGTACTCTAGAGAAGTTGTGTGGAGAGATTTGTTCCCTGCTTTATTATGTCGGCTTTATCACTGAGATACTTCATTGTACTCTAGAGAAGTTGTGTGGAGAGATTTGTTCCCTGCTTTATTATGTCGGCTTTATCACTGAGATACTTCATTGTACTCTAGAGAAGTTGTGTGAGAGATTTGTTCCCTTGTTTTATTATGTCGGCTTTATCACTGAGATACTTCATTGTACTCTAGAGAAGTTGTGTGAAGAGGTTTGTTCCCTTGCTTTTATTATGTCGGCTTTATCACTGAGATACTTCATTGTACTCTAGAGAAGTTGTGTGAAGAGGTTTGTTCCCTGCTTTATCATGTCGGCTTTTATCACTGAGATACTTCATTGTACTCTAGAGAAGTTGTGTGAAGAGGTTTGTTCCCTTGCTTTATCATGTTGGCTTTATCACTGAGATACTTCATTGTACTCTAGAGAAGTTGTGTGTAGAGATTTGTTCCCTTGCTTTATTATGTCGGCTTTATCACTGAGATACTTCATTGTACTCTAGAGAAGTTGTGTGAGAGATTTGTTCCCTGCTTTATTATGTTCTTTATCACTGAGATACTTCATTGTATCTAGAGAAGTTGTGTGAAGAGGTTTGTTCCCTTGGTCGGCTTTATCACTGAGATACTTCATTGTACTCTAGAGAAGTTGTGTGGAGAGATTTGTTCCCTTGCTTTATTATGTCGGCTTTATCACTGAGATACTTCATTGTACTCTAGAGAAGTTGTGTGAAGAGATTTGTTCCCTTGCTTTATTATGTCGGCTTTTATCACTGAGATACTTCATTGTACTCTAGAGAAGTTGTGTGGAGAGATTTGTTCCCTGTTTTATTATGTCGGCTTTATCACTGAGATACTTCATTGTACTCTAGAGAGTTGTGTGGAGAGATTTGTTCCCTTGCTTTATTATGTCGGCTTTATCACTGAGATACTTCATTGTACTCTAGAGAAGTTGTGTGAAGAGATTTGTTCCCTGTTTTATTATGTCGGCTTTATCACTGAGATACTTCATTGTACTCTAGAGAAGTTGTGTGGAGAGATTTGTTCCCTTGCTTTATTATGTCGGCTTTTATCACTGAGATACTTCATTGTACTTAGAGAAGTTGTGTGGAGAGATTTGTTCCCTGCTTTATTATGTCGGCTTTATCACTGAGATACTTCATTGTACTCTAGAGAAGTTGTGTGAGAGATTTGTTCCCTTTTTATTATGTCGGCTTTATCACTGAGATACTTCATTGTACTCTAGAGAAGTTGTGTGGAGAGATTTGTTCCCTTGCTTTATTATGTCGGCTTTATCACTGAGATACTTCATTGTACCTCTAGAGAAGTTGTGTGAAGAGGTTTGTTCCCTGCTTTATTATGTCGGCTTTATCACTGAGATACTTCATTGTACTCTAGAGAAGTTGTGTGAAGAGGTTTGTTCCCTTGCTTTATTATGTCGGCTTTATCACTGAGATACTTCATTGTACTCTAGAGAAGTTGTGTGAAGAGGTTTGTTCCCTTGCTTTATTATGTCGGCTTTATCACTGAGATACTTCATTGTACTCTAGAGAAGTTGTGTGGAGAGATTTGTTCCCTTGCTTTATTATGTCGGCTTTATCACTGAGATACTTCATTGTACTCTAGAGAAGTTGTGTGGAGAGATTTGTTCCCTGCTTTATTATGTCGGCTTTATCACTGAGATACTTCATTGTACTCTAGAGAAGTTGTGTGAGAGGTTTGTTCCCTTGCTTTATTATGTCGGCTTTATCACTGAGATACTTCATTGTACTCTAGAGAAGTTGTGTGAAGAGGTTTGTTCCCTTGCTTTATTATGTCGGCTTTATCACTGAGATACTTCATTGTACTCTAGAGAAGTTGTGTGAGAGATTTGTTCCCTGTTTTATTATGTCGGCTTTATCACTGAGATACTTCATTGTACTCTAGAGAAGTTGTGTGAAGAGATTTGTTCCCTGCTTTATTATGTCGGCTTTATCACTGAGATACTTCATTGTACTCTAGAGAAGTTGTGTGGAGAGATTTGTTCCCTTGTTTTATTATGTCGGCTTTATCACTGAGATACTTCATTGTACTCTAGAGAAGTTGTGTGGAGAGATTTGTTCCCTTGTTTTATTATGTCGGCTTTTATCACTGAGATACTTCATTGTACTCTAGAGAAGTTGTGTGAGAGATTTGTTCCCTTGCTTTATTATGTCGGCTTTATCACTGAGATACTTCATTGTACTCTAGAGAAGTTGTGTGAGAGATTTGTTCCCTTGCTTTATTATGTCGGCTTTATCACTGAGATACTTCATTGTACTCTAGAGAAGTTGTGTGGAGAGATTTGTTCCCTGCTTTATTATGTCGGCTTTATCACTGAGATACTTCATTGTACTCTAGAGAAGTTGTGTGAAGAGATTTGTTCCCTTGCTTTATTATGTCGGCTTTATCACTGAGATACTTCATTGTACTCTAGAGAAGTTGTGTGAAGAGGTTTGTTCCCTGCTTTATTATGTCGGCTTTATCACTGAGATACTTCATTGTACTCTAGAGAAGTTGTGTGAAGAGGTTTGTTCCCTGTTTTATTATGTCGGCTTTATCACTGAGATACTTCATTGTACTCTAGAGAAGTTGTGTGGAGAGATTTGTTCCCTGTTTTATTATGTCGGCTTTATCACTGAGATACTTCATTGTACTCTAGAGAAGTTGTGTGAGAGATTTGTTCCCTGCTTTTATTATGTCGGCTTTATCACTGAGATACTTCATTGTACTCTAGAGAAGTTGTGTGAAGAGGTTTGTTCCCTGCTTTATTATGTCGGCTTTATCACTGAGATACTCATTGTACCTCTAGAGAAGTTGTGTGAGAGAGATTTGTTCCCTTGCTTTATTATGTCGGCTTTATCACTGAGATACTTCATTGTACTCTAGAGAAGTTGTGTGAGAGATTTGTTCCCTTGCTTTATTATGTCGGCTTTATCACTGAGATACTTCATTGTACTCTAGAGAAGTTGTGTGGAGAGATTTGTTCCCTGTTTTATTATGTCGGCTTTATCACTGAGATACTTCATTGTACTCTAGAGAAGTTGTGTGAGAGATTTGTTCCCTGCTTTATTATGTCGGCTTTATCACTGAGATACTTCATTGTACTCTAGAGAAGTTGTGTGAAGAGATTTGTTCCCTGCTTTATTATGTCGGCTTTATCACTGAGATACTTCATTGTACTCTAGAGAAGTTGTGTGGAGAGATTTGTTCCCTGCTTTATTATGTCGGCTTTATCACTGAGATACTTCATTGTACTCTAGAGAAGTTGTGTGGAGAGATTTGTTCCCTTGCTTTATTATGTCGGCTTTATCACTGAGATACTTCATTGTACTCTAGAGAAGTTGTGTGGAGAGATTTGTTCCCTTGCTTTATTATGTCGGCTTTATCACTGAGATACTTCATTGTACTCTAGAGAAGTTGTGTGAAGAGGTTTGTTCCCTGCTTTTATTATGTCGGCTTTATCACTGAGATACTTCATTGTACTCTAGAGAAGTTGTGTGAAGAGGTTTGTTCCCTGCTTTATTATGTCGGCTTTATCACTGAGATACTTCATTGTACTCTAGAGAAGTTGTGTGAAGAGGTTTGTTCCCTGGCTTTATCATGTCGGCTTTATCACTGAGATACTTCATTGTACTCTAGAGAAGTTGTGTGAAGAGATTTGTTCCCTTGTTTTATTATGTCGGCTTTATCACTGAGATACTTCATTGTACCTCTAGAGAAGTTGTGTGAGAGATTTGTTCCCTTGCTTTATTATGTCGGCTTTATCACTGAGATACTTCATTGTACTCTAGAGAAGTTGTGTGAAGAGATTTGTTCCCTGCTTTATTATGTCGGCTTTATCACTGAGATACTTCATTGTACTCTAGAGAAGTTGTGTGAAGAGGTTTGTTCCCTTGCTTTATTATGTCGGCTTTATCACTGAGATACTTCATTGTACTCTAGAGAAGTTGTGTGAAGAGATTTGTTCCCTTGCTTTATTATGTCGGCTTTATCACTGAGATACTTCATTGTACCCTAGAGAAGTTGTGTGGAGAGATTTGTTCCCTGTTTTATTATGTCGGCTTTATCACTGAGATACTTCATTGTACTCTAGAGAAGTTGTGTGGAGAGATTTGTTCCCTGCTTTTATTATGTCGGCTTTATCACTGAGATACTTCATTGTACTCTAGAGAAGTTGTGTGAAGAGGTTTGTTCCCTTGCTTTATTATGTCGGCTTTATCACTGAGATACTTCATTGTACTCTAGAGAAGTTGTGTGAAGAGATTTGTTCCCTGCTTTATTATGTCGGCTTTATCACTGAGATACTTCATTGTACTCTAGAGAAGTTGTGTGAGAGATTTGTTCCCTTGTTTTATTATGTCGGCTTTATCACTGAGATACTTCATTGTACTCTAGAGAAGTTGTGTGAAGAGATTTGTTCCCTTGCTTTATTATGTCGGCTTTATCACTGAGATACTTCATTGTACTCTAGAGAAGTTGTGTGAAGAGATTTGTTCCCTGTTTTATCATGTTGGCTTTATCACTGAGATACTTCATTGTACTCTAGAGAAGTTGTGTGAAGAGGTTTGTTCCCTTGTTTTATCATGTTGGCTTTATCACTGAGGTACTTCATTGTACTCTAGAGAAGTTGTGTGAAGAGGTTTGTTCCCTTGCTTTATTATGTCGGCTTTATCACTGAGATACTTCATTGTACTCTAGAGAAGTTGTGTGGAGAGATTTGTTCCCTGTTTTATTATGTCGGCTTTATCACTGAGATACTTCATTGTACTCTAGAGAAGTTGTGTGGAGAGATTTGTTCCCTGCTTTATTATGTCGGCTTTATCACTGAGATACTTCATTGTACTCTAGAGAAGTTGTGTGGAGAGATTTGTTCCCTTGCTTTATTATGTCGGCTTTTATCACTGAGATACTTCATTGTACTCTAGAGAAGTTGTGTGGAGAGATTTGTTCCCTTGTTTTATTATGTCGGCTTTATCACTGAGATACTCATTGTACTCTAGAGAAGTTGTGTGGAGAGATTTGTTCCCTGTTTTATTATGTCGGCTTTATCACTGAGATACTTCATTGTACTCTAGAGAAGTTGTGTGAAGAGATTTGTTCCCTTGCTTTATTATGTCGGCTTTATCACTGAGATACTTCATTGTACTCTAGAGAAGTTGTGTGAAGAGGTTTGTTCCCTTGCTTTATTATGTCGGCTTTATCACTGAGATACTTCATTGTACTCTAGAGAAGTTGTGTGGAGAGATTTGTTCCCTTGCTTTATTATGTCGGCTTTATCACTGAGATACTTCATTGTACTCTAGAGAAGTTGTGTGTGAGAGATTTGTTCCCTTGCTTTATTATGTCGGCTTTATCACTGAGATACTTCATTGTACTCTAGAGAAGTTGTGTGGAGAGATTTGTTCCCTGTTTTATTATGTCGGCTTTATCACTGAGATACTTCATTGTACTCTAGAGAAGTTGTGTGAGAGATTTGTTCCCTGTTTTATTATGTCGGCTTTATCACTGAGGTACTTCATTGTACTCTAGAGAAGTTGTGTGGAGAGATTTGTTCCCTTGCTTTATTATGTCGGCTTTATCACTGAGATACTTCATTGTACTCTAGAGAAGTTGTGTGGAGAGATTTGTTCCCTTGCTTTATTATGTCGGCTTTATCACTGAGATACTTCATTGTACTCTAGAGAAGTTGTGTGGAGAGATTTGTTCCCTTGTTTTATTATGTCGGCTTTATCACTGAGATACTTCATTGTACTCTAGAGAAGTTGTGTGAAGAGGTTTGTTCCCTTGTTTTATTATGTCGGCTTTATCACTGAGATACTTCATTGTACTCTAGAGAAGTTGTGTGAGAGATTTGTTCCCTGCTTTATTATGTCGGCTTTATCACTGAGATACTTCATTGTACTCTAGAGAAGTTGTGTGAAGAGATTTGTTCCCTTGCTTTATTATGTCGGCTTTATCACTGAGATACTTCATTGTACTCTAGAGAAGTTGTGTGAAGAGATTTGTTCCCTTGCTTTATTATGTCGGCTTTATCACTGAGATACTTCATTGTACTCTAGAGAAGTTGTGTGAAGAGATTTGTTCCCTGTTTTATCATGTCGGCTTTATCACTGAGATACTTCATTGTACCTAGAGAAGTTGTGTGAAGAGATTTGTTCCCTGCTTTATTATGTCGGCTTTATCACTGAGATACTTCATTGTACTCTAGAGAAGTTGTGTGGAGAGATTTGTTCCCTTGCTTTATTATGTCGGCTTTATCACTGAGATACTTCATTGTACTCTAGAGAAGTTGTGTGAAGAGGTTTGTTCCCTTGCTTTATTATGTCGGCTTTATCACTGAGATACTTCATTGTACTCTAGAGAAGTTGTGTGGAGAGATTTGTTCCCTTGCTTTATTATGTCGGCTTTATCACTGAGATACTTCATTGTACTCTAGAGAAGTTGTGTGTAGAGATTTGTTCCCTGTTTTATTATGTCGGCTTTATCACTGAGATACTTTCATTGTACTCTAGAGAAGTTGTGTGTAGAGATTTGTTCCCTTGCTTTATTATGTCGGCTTTATCACTGAGATACTTCATTGTACTCTAGAGAAGTTGTGTGAAGAGATTTGTTCCCTTGCTTTATTATGTCGGCTTTATCACTGAGATACTTCATTGTACTCTAGAGAAGTTGTGTGAAGAGGTTTGTTCCCTTGCTTTATTATGTCGGCTTTATCACTGAGATACTTCATTGTACTCTAGAGAAGTTGTGTGAAGAGGTTTGTTCCCTTGCTTTATTATGTCGGCTTTATCACTGAGATACTTCATTGTACCTAGAGAAGTTGTGTGGAGAGATTTGTTCCCTGCTTTATTATGTCGGCTTTATCACTGAGATACTTCATTGTACCTAGAGAAGTTGTGTGAGAGATTTGTTCCCTTGCTTTATTATGTCGGCTTTATCACTGAGATACTCTTGTTAATACTCTAGAGAAGTTGTGTGAAGAGGTTTGTTCCCTGCTTTATTATGTCGGTTTTATCACTGAGATACTTCATTGTAACTCTTAGAGAAGTTGTGTGAAGAGGTTTGTTCCCTTGCTTTATCATGTCGGCTTCTTTCACTGAGGTACTTCATTGTACTCTAGAGAAGTTGTGTGGGGAGGTTTGTTCCCTTGCTTTAATATGTCGGCTTTATCACTGAGGTACTTCATTGTACTCTGTGAGAAGTTGTGTGGAGAGATTTGTTCCCTTGCTTCATCATGCTGGCTT
>NC_134828.1:6874001-7047185 GCF_004210375.1 Tachypleus tridentatus
AGAGAAGTTGTGTGAGAGATTTGTTCCCTTGCTTTATTATGTCGGCTTTATCACTGAGATACTTCATTGTACTCTAGAGAAGTTGTGTGGAGAGATTTGTTCCCTTGCTTTATTATGTCGGCTTTATCACTGAGATACTTCATTGTACTCTAGAGAAGTTGTGTGAGAGATTTGTTCCCCTGCTTTATTATGTCGGCTTTATCACTGAGATACTTCATTGTACTCTAGAGAAGTTGTGTGAAGAGAGATTTGTTCCTTGCTTTATTATGTCGGCTTTATCACTGAGATACTTCATTGTACTCTAGAGAAGTTGTGTGAGAGATTTGTTCCCTTGCTTTATTATGTCGGCTTTATCACTGAGATACTTCATTGTACTCTAGAGAAGTTGTGTGGAGAGATTTGTTCCCTGCTTTATTATGTCGGCTTTATCACTGAGATACTTCATTGTACTCTAGAGAAGTTGTGTGGAGAGATTTGTTCCCTGCTTTATTATGTCTGGCTTTATCACTGAGATACTTCATTGTACTCTAGAGAAGTTGTGTGAAGAGATTTGTTCCCTTGCTTTATTATGTCGGCTTTATCACTGAGATACTTCATTGTACTCTAGAGAAGTTGTGTGAAGAGGTTTGTTCCCTTGCTTTATTATGTCGGCTTTATCACTGAGATACTTCATTGTACTCTAGAGAAGTTGTGTGGAGAGATTTGTTCCCTTGCTTTATTATGTCGGCTTTATCACTGAGATACTTCATTGTACTCTAGAGAAGTTGTGTGGAGAGATTTGTTCCCTTGCTTTATTATGTCGGCTTTATCACTGAGATACTTCATTGTACTCTAGAGAAGTTGTGTGGAGAGATTTGTTCCCTTGCTTTATTATGTCGGCTTTATCACTGAGATACTTCATTGTACTCTAGAGGAGTTGTGTGAAGAGGTTTGTTCCTTGCTTTGTTTTATTATGTCGGCTTTATCACTGAGATACTTCATGTCGGCTTTGTACTTCTAGAGAAGTTGTGTGAAGAGGTTTGTTCCCTTGCTTTATTATGTCGGCTTTATCACTGAGGTATACTTCATTGTACTCTAGAGAAGTTGTGTGGAGAGATTTGTTCCCTTGCTTTATTATGTCGGCTTTATCACTGAGATACTTCATTGTACTCTAGAGAAGTTGTGTGGAGAGATTTGTTCCCTTGCTTTATTATGTCGGCTTTATCACTGAGATACTTCATTGTACTCTAGAGAAGTTGTGTGGAGAGGTTTGTTCCCTTGCTTTATTATGTCGGCTTTATCACTGAGATACTTCATTGTACTCTAGAGAAGTTGTGTGAGAGATTTGTTCCCTTGCTTTATTATGTCGGCTTTATCACTGAGATACATTGTACTCAGTTTGTACTCTATGTCGGCTTTATCAGAGTTGTGTGTGAGAGATTTGTTCCCTTGCTTTATTATGTCGGCTTTATCACTGAGATACTTCATTGTACTCTAGAGAAGTTGTGTGGAGAGATTTGTTCCCTTGCTTTATTATGTCGGCTTTATCACTGAGATACTTCATTGTACTCTAGAGAAGTTGTGTGGAGAGATTTGTTCCCTTGCTTTATTATGTCGGCTTTATCACTGAGATACTTCATTGTACTCTAGAGAAGTTGTGTGAAGAGATTTGTTCCCTTGCTTTATTATGTCGGCTTTATCACTGAGATACTTCATTGTACTCTAGAGAAGTTGTGTGGAGAGATTTGTTCCCTTGCTTTATTATGTCGGCTTTATCACTGAGATACTTCATTGTACTCTAGAGAAGTTGTGTGGAGAGATTTGTTCCCTTGCTTTATTATGTCGGCTTTATCACTGAGATACTTCATTGTACTCTAGAGAAGTTGTGTGGAGAGATTTGTTCCCTTGCTTTATTATGTCGGCTTTATCACTGAGATACTTCATTGTACTCTAGAGAAGTTGTGTGGAGAGATTTGTTCCCTTGCTTTATTATGTCGGCTTTATCACTGAGATACTTCATTGTACTCTAGAGAAGTTGTGTGAAGAGGTTTGTTCCCTTGCTTTATTATGTCGGCTTTATCACTGAGATACTTCATTGTACTCTAGAGAAGTTGTGTGAAGAGGTTTGTTCCCTTGCTTTATTATGTCGGCTTTATCACTGAGATACTTCATTGTACTCTAGAGAAGTTGTGTGAAGAGATTTGTTCCCTTGCTTTATCATGTCGGCTTTATCACTGAGGATACTTCATTGTACTCTAGAGAAGTTGTGTGAAGAGATTTGTTCCCTTGCTTTATTATGTCGGCTTTATCACTGAGATACTTCATTGTACTCTAGAGAAGTTGTGTGGAGAGATTTGTTCCCTTGCTTTATTATGTCGGCTTTATCACTGAGATACTTCATTGTACTCTAGAGAAGTTGTGTGGAGAGATTTGTTCCCTTGCTTTATTATGTCGGCTTTATCACTGAGATACTTCATTGTACTCTAGAGAAGTTGTGTGGAGAGATTTGTTCCCTTGCTTTATTATGTCGGCTTTATCACTGAGATACTTCATTGTACTCTAGAGAAGTTGTGTGGAGAGATTTGTTCCCTTGCTTTATTATGTCGGCTTTATCACTGAGATACTTCATTGTACTCTAGAGAAGTTGTGTGGAGAGATTTGTTCCCTTGCTTTATTATGTCGGCTTTATCACTGAGATACTTCATTGTACTCTAGAGAAGTTGTGTGGAGAGATTTGTTCCCTTGCTTTATTATGTCGGCTTTATCACTGAGATACTTCATTGTACTCTAGAGAAGTTGTGTGGAGAGATTTGTTCCCTTGCTTTATTATGTCGGCTTTATCACTGAGATACTTCATTGTACTCTAGAGAAGTTGTGTGGAGAGATTTGTTCCCTTGCTTTATTATGTCGGCTTTATCACTGAGATACTTCATTGTACTCTAGAGAAGTTGTGTGAGAGATTTGTTCCCTTGCTTTATTATGTCGGCTTTATCACTGAGATACTTCATTGTACTCTAGAGAAGTTGTGTGGAGAGATTTGTTCCCTTGCTTTATTATGTCGGCTTTATCACTGAGATACTTCATTGTACTCTAGAGAAGTTGTGTGAAGAGGTTTGTTCCCTTGCTTTATTATGTCGGATTTATCACTGAGATACTTCATTGTACTCTAGAGAAGTTGTGTGAAGAGGTTTGTTCCCTTGCTTTATTATGTCGGCTTTATCACTGAGATACTTCATTGTACTCTAGAGAAGTTGTGTGGAGAGATTTGTTCCCTTGCTTTATTATGTCGGCTTTATCACTGAGATACTTCATTGTACTCTAGAGAAGTTGTGTGAAGAGATTTGTTCCCTTGCTTTATTATGTCGGCTTTATCACTGAGATACTTCATTGTACTCTAGAGAAGTTGTGTGGAGAGATTTGTTCCCTTGCTTTATTATGTCGGCTTTATCACTGAGATACTTCATTGTACTCTAGAGAAGTTGTGTGGAGATTTGTTCCCTTGCTTTATTATGTCGGCTTTATCACTGAGATACTTCATTGTACTCTAGAGAAGTTGTGTGGAGAGATTTGTTCCCTTGCTTTATTATGTCGGCTTTATCACTGAGATACTTCATTGTACTCTAGAGAAGTTGTGTGGAGAGATTTGTTCCCTTGCTTTATTATGTCGGCTTTATCACTGAGATACTTCATTGTACTCTAGAGAAGTTGTGTGGAGAGATTTGTTCCCTTGCTTTATTATGTCGGCTTTATCACTGAGATACTTCATTGTACTCTAGAGAAGTTGTGTGGAGAGATTTGTTCCCTTGCTTTATTATGTCGGCTTTATCACTGAGATACTTCATTGTACTCTAGAGAAGTTGTGTGGAGAGATTTGTTCCCTTGCTTTATTATGTCGGCTTTATCACTGAGATACTTCATTGTACTCTAGAGAAGTTGTGTGGAGAGATTTGTTCCCTTGCTTTATTATGTCGGCTTTATCACTGAGATACTTCATTGTACTCTAGAGAAGTTGTGTGGAGAGATTTGTTCCCTTGCTTTATTATGTCGGCTTTATCACTGAGATACTTCATTGTACTCTAGAGAAGTTGTGTGGAGAGATTTGTTCCCTTGCTTTATTATGTCGGCTTTATCACTGAGATACTTCATTGTACTCTAGAAAAGTTGTGTGAAGAGGTTTGTTCCCTTGCTTTATTATGTCGGCTTTATCACTGAGATACTTCATTGTACTCTAGAGAAGTTGTGTGAAGAGGTTTGTTCCCTTGCTTTATTATGTCGGCTTTATCACTGAGATACTTCATTGTACTCTAGAGAAGTTGTGTGTGAGAGATTTGTTCCCTTGCTTTATTATGTCGGCTTTATCACTGAGATACTTCATTGTACTCTAGAGAAGTTGTGTGGAGAGATTTGTTCCCTTGCTTTATTATGTCGGCTTTATCACTGAGATACTTCATTGTACTCTAGAGAAGTTGTGTGGAGAGATTTGTTCCCTTGCTTTATTATGTCGGCTTTATCACTGAGATACTTCATTGTACTCTAGAGAAGTTGTGTGAAGAGATTTGTTCCCTTGCTTTATTATGTCGGCTTTATCACTGAGATACTTCATTGTACTCTAGAGAAGTTGTGTGAAGAGGTTTGTTCCCTTGCTTTATTATGTCGGCTTTATCACTGAGATACTTCATTGTACTCTAGAGAAGTTGTGTGGAGAGATTTGTTCCCTTGCTTTATTATGTCGGCTTTATCACTGAGATACTTCATTGTACTCTAGAGAAGTTGTGTGGAGAGATTTGTTCCCTTGCTTTATTATGTCGGCTTTATCACTGAGATACTTCATTGTACTCTAGAGAAGTTGTGTGGAGAGATTTGTTCCCTTGCTTTATTATGTCGGCTTTATCACTGAGATACTTCATTGTACTCTAGAGAAGTTGTGTGGAGAGATTTGTTCCCTTGCTTTATTATGTCGGCTTTATCACTGAGATACTTCATTGTACTCTAGAGAAGTTGTGTGGAGAGATTTGTTCCCTTGCTTTATTATGTCGGCTTTATCACTGAGATACTTCATTGTACTCTAGAGAAGTTGTGTGGAGAGATTTGTTCCCTTGCTTTATTATGTCGGCTTTATCACTGAGATACTTCATTGTACTCTAGAGAAGTTGTGTGAGAGATTTGTTCCCTTGCTTTATTATGTCGGCTTTATCACTGAGATACTTCATTGTACTCTAGAGAAGTTGTGTGGAGAGATTTGTTCCCTTGCTTTATTATGTCGGCTTTATCACTGAGATACTTCATTGTACTCTAGAGAAGTTGTGTGAGAGATTTGTTCCTTGCTTTATTATGTCGGCTTTATCACTGAGATACTTCATTGTACTCTAGAGAAGTTGTGTGGAGAGATTTGTTCCCTTGCTTTATTATGTCGGCTTTATCACTGAGATACTTCATTGTACTCTAGAGAAGTTGTGTGAAGAGGTTTGTTCCCTTGCTTTATTATGTCGGCTTTATCACTGAGATACTTCATTGTACTCTAGAGAAGTTGTGTGGAGAGATTTGTTCCCTTGCTTTATTATGTCGGCTTTATCACTGAGATACTTCATTGTACTCTAGAGAAGTTGTGTGAGAGATTTGTTCCCTTGCTTTATTATGTCGGCTTTATCACTGAGATACTTCATTGTACTCTAGAGAAGTTGTGTGGAGAGATTTGTTCCCTTGCTTTATTATGTCGGCTTTATCACTGAGATACTTCATTGTACTCTAGAGAAGTTGTGTGGAGAGATTTGTTCCCTTGCTTTATTATGTCGGCTTTATCACTGAGATACTTCATTGTACTCTAGAGAAGTTGTGTGGAGAGATTTGTTCCCTTGCTTTATTATGTCGGCTTTATCACTGAGATACTTCATTGTACTCTAGAGAAGTTGTGTGGAGAGATTTGTTCCCTTGCTTTATTATGTCGGCTTTATCACTGAGATACTTCATTGTACTCTAGAGAAGTTGTGTGGAGAGATTTGTTCCCTTGCTTTATTATGTCGGCTTTATCACTGAGATACTTCATTGTACTCTAGAGAAGTTGTGTGGAGAGATTTGTTCCCTTGCTTTATTATGTCGGCTTTATCACTGAGATACTTCATTGTACTCTAGAGAAGTTGTGTGGAGAGATTTGTTCCCTTGCTTTATTATGTCGGCTTTATCACTGAGATACTTCATTGTACTCTAGAGAAGTTGTGTGGAGAGATTTGTTCCCTTGCTTTATTATGTCGGCTTTATCACTGAGATACTTCATTGTACTCTAGAGAAGTTGTGTGGAGAGATTTGTTCCCTTGCTTTATTATGTCGGCTTTATCACTGAGATACTTCATTGTACTCTAGAGAAGTTGTGTGGAGAGATTTGTTCCCTTGCTTTATTATGTCGGCTTTATCACTGAGATACTTCATTGTACTCTAGAGAAGTTGTGTGGAGAGATTTGTTCCCTTGCTTTATTATGTCGGCTTTATCACTGAGATACTTCATTGTACTCTAGAGAGTTGTGTGGAGAGATTTGTTCCCTTGCTTTATTATGTCGGCTTTATCACTGAGATACTTCATTGTACTCTAGAGAAGTTGTGTGAAGAGATTTGTTCCCTTGCTTTATTATGTCGGCTTTATCACTGAGATACTTCATTGTACTCTAGAGAAGTTGTGTGAAGAGATTTGTTCCCTTGCTTTATTATGTCGGCTTTATCACTGAGATACTTCATTGTACTCTAGAGAAGTTGTGTGAAGAGATTTGTTCCCTTGCTTTATTATGTCGGCTTTATCACTGAGATACTTCATTGTACTCTAGAGAAGTTGTGTGGAGAGATTTGTTCCCTTGCTTTATTATGTCGGCTTTATCACTGAGATACTTCATTGTACTCTAGAGAAGTTGTGTGAAGAGATTTGTTCCCTTGCTTTATTATGTCGGCTTTATCACTGAGATACTTCATTGTACTCTAGAGAAGTTGTGTGAAGAGGTTTGTTCCCTTGCTTTATTATGTCGGCTTTATCACTGAGATACTTCATTGTACTCTAGAGAAGTTGTGTGAAGAGGTTTGTTCCCTTGCTTTATTATGTCGCTTTATCACTGAGATACTTCATTGTACTCTAGAGAAGTTGTGTGAGAGATTTGTTCCCTTGCTTTATTATGTCGGCTTTATCACTGAGATACTTCATTGTACTCTAGAGAAGTTGTGTGGAGAGATTTGTTCCCTTGCTTTATTATGTCGGCTTTATCACTGAGATACTTCATTGTACTCTAGAGAAGTTGTGTGGAGAGATTTGTTCCCTTGCTTTATTATGTCGGCTTTATCACTGAGATACTTCATTGTACTCTAGAGAAGTTGTGTGAGAGATTTGTTCCCTTGCTTTATTATGTCGGCTTTATCACTGAGATACTTCATTGTACTCTAGAGAAGTTGTGTGGAGAGATTTGTTCCCTTGCTTTATTATGTCGGCTTTATCACTGAGATACTTCATTGTACTCTAGAGAAGTTGTGTGGAGAGATTTGTTCCCTTGCTTTATTATGTCGGCTTTATCACTGAGATACTTCATTGTACTCTAGAGAAGTTGTGTGGAGAGATTTGTTCCCTTGCTTTATTATGTCGGCTTTATCACTGAGATACTTCATTGTACTCTAGAGAAGTTGTGTGAAGAGGTTTGTTCCCTTGCTTTATTATGTCGGCTTTATCACTGAGATACTTCATTGTACTCTAGAGAAGTTGTGTGGAGAGATTTGTTCCCTTGCTTTATTATGTCGGCTTTATCACTGAGATACTTCATTGTACTCTAGAGAAGTTGTGTGGAGAGATTTGTTCCCTTGCTTTATTATGTCGGCTTTATCACTGAGATACTTCATTGTACTCTAGAGAAGTTGTGTGAGAGATTTGTTCCCTTGCTTTATTATGTCGGCTTTATCACTGAGATACTTCATTGTACTCTAGAGAAGTTGTGTGGAGAGATTTGTTCCCTTGCTTTATTATGTCGGCTTTATCACTGAGATACTTCATTGTACTCTAGAGAAGTTGTGTGGAGAGATTTGTTCCCTTGCTTTATTATGTCGGCTTTATCACTGAGATACTTCATTGTACTCTAGAGAAGTTGTGTGAAGAGATTTGTTCCCTTGCTTTATTATGTCGGCTTTATCACTGAGATACTTCATTGTACTCTAGAGAAGTTGTGTGGAGAGATTTGTTCCCTTGCTTTATTATGTCGGCTTTATCACTGAGATACTTCATTGTACTCTAGAGAAGTTGTGTGGAGAGATTTGTTCCCTTGCTTTATTATGTCGGCTTTATCACTGAGATACTTCATTGTACTCTAGAGAAGTTGTGTGGAGAGATTTGTTCCTTGCTTTATTATGTCGGCTTTATCACTGAGATACTTCATTGTACTCTAGAGAAGTTGTGTGGAGAGATTTGTTCCCTTGCTTTATTATGTCGGCTTTATCACTGAGATACTTCATTGTACTCTAGAGAAGTTGTGTGGAGAGATTTGTTCCCTTGCTTTATTATGTCGGCTTTATCACTGAGATACTTCATTGTACTCTAGAGAAGTTGTGTGGAGAGATTTGTTCCCTTGCTTTATTATGTCGGCTTTATCACTGAGATACTTCATTGTACTCTAGAGAAGTTGTGTGGAGAGATTTGTTCCCTTGCTTTATTATGTCGGCTTTATCACTGAGATACTTCATTGTACTCTAGAGAAGTTGTGTGGAGAGATTTGTTCCCTTGCTTTATTATGTCGGCTTTATCACTGAGATACTTCATTGTACTCTAGAGAAGTTGTGTGGAGAGATTTGTTCCCTTGCTTTATTATGTCGGCTTTATCACTGAGATACTTCATTGTACTCTAGAGAAGTTGTGTGGAGAGATTTGTTCCCTTGCTTTATTATGTCGGCTTTATCACTGAGATACTTCATTGTACTCTAGAGAAGTTGTGTGAAGAGGTTTGTTCCCTTGCTTTATTATGTCGGCTTTATCACTGAGATACTTCATTGTACTCTAGAGAAGTTGTGTGAAGAGGTTTGTTCCCTTGCTTTATCATGTCGGCTTTATCACTGAGATACTTCATTGTACTCTAGAGAAGTTGTGTGGAGAGATTTGTTCCCTTGCTTTATTATGTCGGCTTTATCACTGAGATACTTCATTGTACTCTAGAGAAGTTGTGTGGAGAGATTTGTTCCCTTGCTTTATTATGTCGGCTTTATCACTGAGATACTTCATTGTACTCTAGAGAAGTTGTGTGGAGAGATTTGTTCCCTTGCTTTATTATGTCGGCTTTATCACTGAGATACTTCATTGTACTCTAGAGAAGTTGTGTGGAGAGATTTGTTCCCTTGCTTTATTATGTCGGCTTTATCACTGAGATACTTCATTGTACTCTAGAGAAGTTGTGTGGAGAGATTTGTTCCCTTGCTTTATTATGTCGGCTTTATCACTGAGATACTTCATTGTACTCTAGAGAAGTTGTGTGGAGAGATTTGTTCCCTTGCTTTATTATGTCGGCTTTATCACTGAGATACTTCATTGTACTCTAGAGAAGTTGTGTGGAGAGATTTGTTCCCTTGCTTTATTATGTCGGCTTTATCACTGAGATACTTCATTGTACTCTAGAGAAGTTGTGTGGAGAGATTTGTTCCTTGCTTTATTATGTCGGCTTTATCACTGAGATACTTCATTGTACTCTAGAGAAGTTGTGTGGAGAGATTTGTTCCCTTGCTTTATTATGTCGGCTTTATCACTGAGATACTTCATTGTACTCTAGAGAAGTTGTGTGGAGAGATTTGTTCCTTGCTTTATTATGTCGGCTTTATCACTGAGATACTTCATTGTACTCTAGAGAAGTTGTGTGGAGAGATTTGTTCCCTTGCTTTATTATGTCGGCTTTATCACTGAGATACTTCATTGTACTCTAGAGAAGTTGTGTGGAGAGATTTGTTCCCTTGCTTTATTATGTCGGCTTTATCACTGAGATACTTCATTGTACTCTAGAGAAGTTGTGTGGAGAGATTTGTTCCCTTGCTTTATTATGTCGGCTTTATCACTGAGATACTTCATTGTACTCTAGAGAAGTTGTGTGAAGAGGTTTGTTCCCTTGCTTTATTATGTCGGCTTTATCACTGAGATACTTCATTGTACTCTAGAGAAGTTGTGTGAAGAGGTTTGTTCCCTTGCTTTTATGTCGGCTTTATCACTGAGGTACTTCATTGTACTCTAGAGAAGTTGTGTGGAGAGATTTGTTCCCTTGCTTTATTATGTCGGCTTTATCACTGAGATACTTCATTGTACTCTAGAGAAGTTGTGTGAGAGATTTGTTCCCTTGCTTTATTATGTCGGCTTTATCACTGAGATACTTCATTGTACTCTAGAGAAGTTGTGTGGAGAGATTTGTTCCCTTGCTTTATTATGTCGGCTTTATCACTGAGATACTTCATTGTACTCTAGAGAAGTTGTGTGAAGAGGTTTGTTCCCTTGCTTTATTATGTCGGCTTTATCACTGAGATACTTCATTGTACTCTAGAGAAGTTGTGTGAGAGAGTTCCCTTGCTTTATTTGTTCCCATTGCTAGAGAAGTTGTTTATTATGTCGGCTTTATCACTGAGATACTTCATTGTACTCTAGAGAAGTTGTGTGGAGAGATTTGTTCCTTGCTTTATTATGTCGGCTTTATCACTGAGATACTTCATTGTACTCTAGAGAAGTTGTGTGGAGAGATTTGTTCCCTTGCTTTATTATGTCGGCTTTATCACTGAGATACTTCATTGTACTCTAGAGAAGTTGTGTGGAGAGATTTGTTCCCTTGCTTTATTATGTCGGCTTTATCACTGAGATACTTCATTGTACTCTAGAGAAGTTGTGTGGAGAGATTTGTTCCCTTGCTTTATTATGTCGGCTTTATCACTGAGATACTTCATTGTACTCTAGAGAAGTTGTGTGAGAGATTTGTTCCCTTGCTTTATTATGTCGGCTTTATCACTGAGATACTTCATTGTACTCTAGAGAAGTTGTGTGGAGAGATTTGTTCCCTTGCTTTATTATGTCGGCTTTATCACTGAGATACTTCATTGTACTCTAGAGAAGTTGTGTGGAGAGATTTGTTCCCTTGCTTTATTATGTCGGCTTTATCACTGAGATACTTCATTGTACTCTAGAGAAGTTGTGTGAAGAGATTTGTTCCCTTGCTTTATTATGTCGGCTTTATCACTGAGATACTTCATTGTACTCTAGAGAAGTTGTGTGGAGAGATTTGTTCCCTTGCTTTATTATGTCGGCTTTATCACTGAGATACTTCATTGTACTCTAGAGAAGTTGTGTGGAGAGATTTGTTCCCTTGCTTTATTATGTCGGCTTTATCACTGAGATACTTCATTGTACTCTAGAGAAGTTGTGTGAAGAGATTTGTTCCCTTGCTTTATTATGTCGGCTTTATCACTGAGATACTTCATTGTACTCTAGAGAAGTTGTGTGAAGAGGTTTGTTCCCTTGCTTTATTATGTCGGCTTTATCACTGAGATACTTCATTGTACTCTAGAGAAGTTGTGTGGAGAGGTTTGTTCCCTTGCTTTATTATGTCGGCTTTATCACTGAGATACTTCATTGTACTCTAGAGAAGTTGTGTGGAGAGATTTGTTCCCTTGCTTTATTATGTCGGCTTTATCACTGAGATACTTCATTGTACTCTAGAGAAGTTGTGTGGAGAGATTTGTTCCCTTGCTTTATTATGTCGGCTTTATCACTGAGATACTTCATTGTACTCTAGAGAAGTTGTGTGAAGAGATTTGTTCCCTTGCTTTATTATGTCGGCTTTATCACTGAGATACTTCATTGTACTCTAGAGAAGTTGTGTGAAGAGGTTTGTTCCCTTGCTTTATTATGTCGGCTTTATCACTGAGATACTTCATTGTACTCTAGAGAAGTTGTGTGGAGAGATTTGTTCCCTTGCTTTATTATGTCGGCTTTATCACTGAGATACTTCATTGTACTCTAGAGAAGTTGTGTGGAGAGATTTGTTCCCTTGCTTTATTATGTCGGCTTTATCACTGAGATACTTCATTGTACTCTAGAGAAGTTGTGTGGAGAGATTTGTTCCCTTGCTTTATTATGTCGGCTTTATCACTGAGATACTTCGTTGTACTCTAGAGGAGTTGTGTGGAGAGATTTGTTCCCTTGCTTTATTATGTCGGCTTTATCACTGAGATACTTCATTGTACTCTAGAGAAGTTGTGTGGAGAGATTTGTTCCCTTGCTTTATTATGTCGGCTTTATCACTGAGATACTTCATTGTACTCTAGAGAAGTTGTGTGGAGAGATTTGTTCCCTTGCTTTATTATGTCGGCTTTATCACTGAGATACTTCATTGTACTCTAGAGAAGTTGTGTGGAGAGATTTGTTCCCTTGCTTTATTATGTCGGCTTTATCACTGAGATACTTCATTGTACTCTAGAGAAGTTGTGTGGAGAGATTTGTTCCCTTGCTTTATTATGTCGGCTTTATCACTGAGATACTTCATTGTACTCTAGAGAAGTTGTGTGAAGAGGTTTGTTCCTTGCTTTTATCATGTCGGCTTTATCACTGAGATACTTCATTGTACTCTAGAGAAGTTGTGTGGAGAGATTTGTTCCCTTGCTTTATTATGTCGGCTTTATCACTGAGATACTTCATTGTACTCTAGAGAAGTTGTGTGGAGAGATTTGTTCCCTTGCTTTATTATGTCGGCTTTATCACTGAGATACTTCATTGTACTCTAGAGAAGTTGTGTGAAGAGGTTTGTTCCCTTGCTTTATTATGTCGGCTTTATCACTGAGATACTTCATTGTACTCTAGAGAAGTTGTGTGAAGAGGTTTGTTCCCTTGCTTTATTATGTCGGCTTTATCACTGAGATACTTCATTGTACTCTAGAGAAGTTGTGTGAAGAGGTTTGTTCCCTTGCTTTATCATGTCGGCTTTATCACTGAGATACTTCATTGTACTCTAGAGAAGTTGTGTGGAGAGATTTGTTCCCTTGCTTTATTATGTCGGCTTTATCACTGAGATACTTCATTGTACTCTAGAGAAGTTGTGTGGAGAGATTTGTTCCCTTGCTTTATTATGTCGGCTTTATCACTGAGATACTTCATTGTACTCTAGAGAAGTTGTGTGAAGAGGTTTGTTCCCTTGCTTTATTATGTCGGCTTTATCACTGAGATACTTCATTGTACTCTAGAGAAGTTGTGTGAGAGATTTGTTCCCTTGCTTTATTATGTCGGCTTTATCACTGAGATACTTCATTGTACTCTAGAGAAGTTGTGTGGAGAGGTTTGTTCCCTTGCTTTATTATGTCGGCTTTATCACTGAGATACTTCATTGTACTCTAGAGAAGTTGTGTGAAGAGGTTTGTTCCCTTGCTTTATTATGTCGGCTTTATCACTGAGATACTTCATTGTACTCTAGAGAAGTTGTGTGAAGAGATTTGTTCCCTTGCTTTATTATGTCGGCTTTATCACTGAGATACTTCATTGTACTCTAGAGAAGTTGTGTGGAGAGATTTGTTCCCTTGCTTTATTATGTCGGATTTATCACTGTGATACTTCATTGTACTCTAGAGAAGTTGTGTGGAGAGATTTGTTCCTTGCTTTATTATGTCGGCTTTATCACTGAGATACTTCATTGTACTCTAGAGAAGTTGTGTGGAGAGATTTGTTCCCTTGCTTTATTATGTCGGCTTTATCACTGAGATACTTCATTGTACTCTAGAGAAGTTGTGTGGAGAGATTTGTTCCCTTGCTTTATTATGTCGGCTTTATCACTGAGATACTTCATTGTACTCTAGAGAAGTTGTGTGGAGAGGTTTGTTCCCTTGCTTTATTATGTCGGCTTTATCACTGAGATACTTCATTGTACTCTAGAGAAGTTGTGTGGAGAGATTTGTTCCCTTGCTTTATTATGTCGGCTTTATCACTGAGATACTTCATTGTACTCTAGAGAAGTTGTGTGGAGAGATTTGTTCCCTTGCTTTATTATGTCGGCTTTATCACTGAGATACTTCATTGTACTCTAGAAGTTGTGTGGAGAGATTTGTTCCCTTGCTTTATTATGTCGGCTTTATCACTGAGATACTTCATTGTACTCTAGAGAAGTTGTGTGAAGAGGTTTGTTCCCTTGCTTTATTATGTCGGCTTTATCACTGAGGTACTTCATTGTACTCTAGAGAAGTTGTGTGGAGAGATTTGTTCCCTTGCTTTATTATGTCGGCTTTATCACTGAGATACTTCATTGTACTCTAGAGAAGTTGTGTGGAGAGATTTGTTCCCTTGCTTTATTATGTCGGCTTTATCACTGAGATACTTCATTGTACTCTAAAGGAGTTGTGTGAAGAGGTTTGTTCCCTTGCTTTATTATGTCGGCTTTATCACTGAGATACTTCATTGTACTCTAGAGAAGTTGTGTGAAGAGGTTTGTTCCCTTGCTTTATTATGTCGGCTTTATCACTGAGGTACTTCATTGTACTCTAGAGGAGTTGTGTGAAGAGGTTTGTTCCCTTGCTTTATCATGTTGGCTTTATCACTGAGATACTTCATTGTACTCTAGAGAAGTTGTGTGAAGAGATTTGTTCCCTTGCTTTATTATGTCGGCTTTATCACTGAGGTACTTCATTGTACTCTAGAGAAGTTGTGTGGAGAGGTTTGTTCCCTTGCTTTATTATGTCGGCTTTATCACTGAGATACTTCATTGTACTCTAGAGAAGTTGTGTGGAGAGATTTGTTCCCTTGCTTTATTATGTCGGCTTTATCACTGAGATACTTCATTGTACTCTAGAGAAGTTGTGTGGAGAGATTTGTTCCCTTGCTTTATTATGTCGGCTTTATCACTGAGATACTTCATTGTACTCTAGAGAAGTTGTGTGGAGAGATTTGTTCCCTTGCTTTATTATGTCGGCTTTATCACTGAGATACTTCATTGTACTCTAGAGAAGTTGTGTGGAGAGATTTGTTCCCTTGCTTTATTATGTCGGCTTTATCACTGAGATACTTCATTGTACTCTAGAGAAGTTGTGTGGAGAGATTTGTTCCCTTGCTTTATTATGTCGGCTTTATCACTGAGATACTTCATTGTACTCTAGAGAAGTTGTGTGGAGAGATTTGTTCCCTTGCTTTATTATGTCGGCTTTATCACTGAGATACTTCATTGTACTCTAGAGAAGTTGTGTGGAGAGGTTTGTTCCCTTGCTTTATTATGTCGGCTTTATCACTGAGATACTTCATTGTACTCTAGAGAAGTTGTGTGAAGAGATTTGTTCCCTTGCTTTATTATGTCGGCTTTATCACTGAGATACTTCATTGTACTCTAGAGAAGTTGTGTGAAGAGGTTTGTTCCCTTGCTTTATTATGTCGGCTTTATCACTGAGATACTTCATTGTACTCTAGAGAAGTTGTGTGAGAGATTTGTTCCCTTGCTTTATTATGTCGGCTTTATCACTGAGATACTTCATTGTACTCTAGAGAAGTTGTGTGGAGAGATTTGTTCCCTTGCTTTATTATGTCGGCTTTATCACTGAGATACTTCATTGTACTCTAGAGAAGTTGTGTGAAGAGGTTTGTTCCCTTGCTTTATTATGTCGGATTTATCACTGAGATACTTCATTGTACTCTAGAGAAGTTGTGTGAAGAGGTTTGTTCCCTTGCTTTATTATGTCGGCTTTATCACTGAGATACTTCATTGTACTCTAGAGAAGTTGTGTGGAGAGATTTGTTCCCTTGCTTTATTATGTCGGCTTTATCACTGAGATACTTCATTGTACTCTAGAGAAGTTGTGTGGAGAGATTTGTTCCCTTGCTTTATTATGTCGGCTTTATCACTGAGATACTTCATTGTACTCTAGAGAAGTTGTGTGGAGAGATTTGTTCCCTTGCTTTATTATGTCGGCTTTATCACTGAGATACTTCATTGTACTCTAGAGAAGTTGTGTGGAGAGATTTGTTCCCTTGCTTTATTATGTCGGCTTTATCACTGAGATACTTCATTGTACTCTAGAGAAGTTGTGTGGAGAGATTTGTTCCCTTGCTTTATTATGTCGGCTTTATCACTGAGATACTTCATTGTACTCTAGAAGTTGTGTGGAGAGATTTGTTCCCTTGCTTTATTATGTCGGCTTTATCACTGAGATACTTCATTGTACTCTAGAGAAGTTGTGTGGAGAGATTTGTTCCCTTGCTTTATTATGTCGGCTTTATCACTGAGATACTTCATTGTACTCTAGAGAAGTTGTGTGGAGAGATTTGTTCCCTTGCTTTATTATGTCGGCTTTATCACTGAGATACTTCATTGTACTCTAGAGAAGTTGTGTGGAGAGATTTGTTCCCTTGCTTTATTATGTCGGCTTTATCACTGAGATACTTCATTGTACTCTAGAGAAGTTGTGTGGAGAGATTTGTTCCCTTGCTTTATTATGTCGGCTTTATCACTGAGATACTTCATTGTACTCTAGAGAAGTTGTGTGGAGAGATTTGTTCCCTTGCTTTATTATGTCGGCTTTATCACTGAGATACTTCATTGTACTCTAGAGAAGTTGTGTGGAGAGGTTTGTTCCCTTGCTTTATTATGTCGGCTTTATCACTGAGATACTTCATTGTACTCTAGAGAAGTTGTGTGGAGAGATTTGTTCCCTTGCTTTATTATGTCGGCTTTATCACTGAGATACTTCATTGTACTCTAGAGAAGTTGTGTGGAGAGATTTGTTCCCTTGCTTTATTATGTCGGCTTTATCACTGAGATACTTCATTGTACTCTAGAGAAGTTGTGTGGAGAGATTTGTTCCCTTGCTTTATTATGTCGGCTTTATCACTGAGATACTTCATTGTACTCTAGAGAAGTTGTGTGAAGAGGTTTGTTCCCTTGCTTTATTATGTCGGCTTTATCACTGAGATACTTCATTGTACTCTAGAGAAGTTGTGTGGAGAGATTTGTTCCCTTGCTTTATTATGTCGGCTTTATCACTGAGATACTTCATTGTACTCTAGAGAAGTTGTGTGGAGAGATTTGTTCCCTTGCTTTATTATGTCGGCTTTATCACTGAGATACTTCATTGTACTCTAGAGAAGTTGTGTGAAGAGATTTGTTCCCTTGCTTTATTATGTCGGCTTTATCACTGAGATACTTCATTGTACTCTAGAGAAGTTGTGTGAAGAGGTTTGTTCCCTTGCTTTATTATGTCGGATTTATCACTGAGATACTTCATTGTACTCTAGAGAAGTTGTGTGAAGAGGTTTGTTCCCTTGCTTTATCATGTTGGCTTTACCACTGAGATACTTCATTGTACTCTAGAGAAGTTGTGTGGAGAGATTTGTTCCCTTGCTTTATTATGTCGGCTTTATCACTGAGATACTTCATTGTACTCTAGAGAAGTTGTGTGGAGAGATTTGTTCCCTTGCTTTATTATGTCGGCTTTATCACTGAGATACTTCATTGTACTCTAGAGAAGTTGTGTGGAGAGATTTGTTCCCTTGCTTTATTATGTCGGCTTTATCACTGAGATACTTCATTGTACTCTAGAGAAGTTGTGTGGAGAGATTTGTTCCCTTGCTTTATTATGTCGGCTTTATCACTGAGATACTTCATTGTACTCTAGAGAAGTTGTGTGAAGAGGTTTGTTCCCTTGCTTTATTATGTCGGCTTTATCACTGAGATACTTCATTGTACTCTAGAGAAGTTGTGTGAAGAGGTTTGTTCCCTTGCTTTATTATGTCGGCTTTATCACTGAGATACTTCATTGTACTCTAGAGAAGTTGTGTGGAGAGATTTGTTCCCTTGCTTTATTATGTCGGCTTTATCACTGAGATACTTCATTGTACTCTAGAGAAGTTGTGTGGAGAGATTTGTTCCTTGCTTTATTATGTCGGCTTTATCACTGAGATACTTCATTGTACTCTAGAGAAGTTGTGTGGAGAGATTTGTTCCCTTGCTTTATTATGTCGGCTTTATCACTGAGATACTTCATTGTACTCTAGAGAAGTTGTGTGGAGAGATTTGTTCCTTGCTTTATTATGTCGGCTTTATCACTGAGATACTTCATTGTACTCTAGAGAAGTTGTGTGGAGAGATTTGTTCCCTTGCTTTATTATGTCGGCTTTATCACTGAGATACTTCATTGTACTCTAGAGAAGTTGTGTGGAGAGATTTGTTCCCTTGCTTTATTATGTCGGCTTTATCACTGAGATACTTCATTGTACTCTAGAGAAGTTGTGTGAAGAGGTTTGTTCCCTTGCTTTATTATGTCGGCTTTATCACTGAGATACTTCATTGTACTCTAGAGAAGTTGTGTGAAGAGGTTTGTTCCCTTGCTTTATTATGTCGGCTTTATCACTGAGATACTTCATTGTACTCTAGAGAAGTTGTGTGAAGAGGTTTGTTCCCTTGCTTTATTATGTCGGCTTTATCACTGAGATACTTCATTGTACTCTAGAGAAGTTGTGTGGAGAGATTTGTTCCCTTGCTTTATTATGTCGGCTTTATCACTGAGATACTTCATTGTACTCTAGAGAAGTTGTGTGGAGAGATTTGTTCCCTTGCTTTATTATGTCGGCTTTATCACTGAGATACTTCATTGTACTCTAGAGAAGTTGTGTGAGAGAGGTTTGTTCCCTGCTTTATTATGTCGGCTTTATCACTGAGATACTTCATTGTACTCTAGAGAAGTTGTGTGAAGAGGTTTGTTCCCTTGCTTTATTATGTCGGCTTTATCACTGAGATACTTCATTGTACTCTAGAGAAGTTGTGTGGAGAGATTTGTTCCCTTGCTTTATTATGTCGGCTTTATCACTGAGATACTTCATTGTACTCTAGAGAAGTTGTGTGGAGAGATTTGTTCCCTTGCTTTATTATGTCGGCTTTATCACTGAGATACTTCATTGTACTCTAGAGAAGTTGTGTGGAGAGATTTGTTCCCTTGCTTTATTATGTCGGCTTTATCACTGAGATACTTCATTGTACTCTAGAGAAGTTGTGTGGAGAGATTTGTTCCCTTGCTTTATTATGTCGGCTTTATCACTGAGATACTTCATTGTACTCTAGAGAAGTTGTGTGGAGAGATTTGTTCCCTTGCTTTATTATGTCGGCTTTATCACTGAGATACTTCATTGTACTCTAGAGAAGTTGTGTGGAGAGATTTGTTCCCTTGCTTTATTATGTCGGCTTTATCACTGAGATACTTCATTGTACTCTAGAGAAGTTGTGTGGAGAGATTTGTTCCCTTGCTTTATTATGTCGGCTTTATCACTGAGATACTTCATTGTACTCTAGAGAAGTTGTGTGGAGAGATTTGTTCCCTTGCTTTATTATGTCGGCTTTATCACTGAGATACTTCATTGTACTCTAGAGAAGTTGTGTGGAGAGATTTGTTCCCTTGCTTTATTATGTCGGCTTTATCACTGAGATACTTCATTGTACTCTAGAGAAGTTGTGTGGAGAGATTTGTTCCCTTGCTTTATTATGTCGGCTTTATCACTGAGATACTTCATTGTACTCTAGAGAAGTTGTGTGAAGAGGTTTGTTCCCTTGCTTTATTATGTCGGCTTTGTCACTGAGATACTTCATTGTACTCTAGAGAAGTTGTGTGAGAGATTTGTTCCCTTGCTTTATTATGTCGGCTTTATCACTGAGATACTTCATTGTACTCTAGAGAAGTTGTGTGAAGAGGTTTGTTCCCTTGCTTTATCATGTCGGCTTTATCACTGAGGTACTTCATTGTACTCTAGAGAAGTTGTGTGAAGAGGTTTGTTCCCTTGCTTTATCATGTTGGCTTTATCACTGAGATACTTCATTGTACTCTAGAGAAGTTGTGTGTAGAGATTTGTTCCCTTGCTTTATTATGTCGGCTTTATCACTGAGATACTTCATTGTACTCTAGAGAAGTTGTGTGGAGAGATTTGTTCCCTTGCTTTATTATGTCGGCTTTATCACTGAGATGCTTCATTGTACTCTAGAGAAGTTGTGTGAAGAGGTTTGTTTCCTTGCTTTATTATTTCGGCTTTGTCACTGAGATACTTCATTGTACTCTAGAGAAGTTGTGTGGAGAGATTTTTTCCCTTGCTTTATTATGTAGGCTTTATCACTGAGATACTTCATTGTACTCTAGAGAGTTGTGTGAAGAGGTTTGTTCCCTTGCTTTATTATGTCGGCTTTATCACTGAGATACTTCATTGTACTCTAGAGAAGTTGTGTGAAGAGGTTTGTTCCCTTGCTTTATTATGTCGGCTTTATCACTGAGGTACTTCATTGTACTCTAGAGGAGTTGTGTGAAGAGGTTTGTTCCCTTGCTTTATTATGTCGGCTTTATCACTGAGGTACTTCATTGTACTCTAGAGAAGTTGTGTGGAGAGATTTGTTCCCTTGCTTTATTATGTCGGCTTTATCACTGAGATACTTCATTGTACTCTAGAGAAGTTGTGTGGAGAGATTTGTTCCCTTGCTTTATTATGTCGGCTTTATCACTGAGATACTTCATTGTACTCTAGAGAAGTTGTGTGGAGAGATTTGTTCCCTTGCTTTATTATGTCGGCTTTATCACTGAGATACTTCGTTGTACTCTAGAGGAGTTGTGTGGAGAGATTTGTTCCCTTGCTTTATTATGTCGGCTTTATCACTGAGATACTTCATTGTACTCTAGAGAAGTTGTGTGGGGAGGTTTGTTCCCTTGCTTTATTATGTCGGCTTTATCACTGAGGTACTTCATTGTACTCTAGAGAAGTTGTGTGGAGAGATTTGTTCCCTTGCTTTATTATGTCGGCTTTATCACTGAGATACTTCATTGTACTCTAGAGAAGTTGTGTGGAGAGATTTGTTCCCTTGCTTTATTATGTCGGCTTTATCACTGAGATACTTCATTGTACTCTAGAGAAGTTGTGTGGAGAGATTTGTTCCCTTGCTTTATTATGTCGGCTTTATCACTGAGATACTTCATTGTACTCTAGAGAAGTTGTGTGAAGAGGTTTGTTCCCTTGCTTTATCATGTCGGCTTTATCACTGAGATACTTCATTGTACTCTAGAGAAGTTGTGTGGAGAGATTTGTTCCCTTGCTTTATTATGTCGGCTTTATCACTGAGGTACTTCATTGTACTCTAGAGAAGTTGTGTGGAGAGATTTGTTCCCTTGCTTTATTATGTCGGCTTTATCACTGAGATACTTCATTGTACTCTAGAGAGTTGTGTGAAGAGGTTTGTTCCCTTGCTTTATTATGTCGGCTTTATCACTGAGATACTTCATTGTACTCTAGAGAAGTTGTGTGAAGAGGTTTGTTCCCTTGCTTTATCATGTCGGCTTTATCACTGAGGTACTTCATTGTACTCTAGAGGAGTTGTGTGAAGAGGTTTGTTCCCTTGCTTTATCATGTTGGCTTTATCACTGAGATGCTTCATTGTACTCTATAGAAGTTGTGTGAAGAGAGATTTGTTCCCTTGCTTTATTATGTCGGCTTTATCACTGAGATACTTCATTGTACTCTAGAGAAGTTGTGTGGAGAGATTTGTTCCCTTGCTTTATTATGTCGGCTTTATCACTGAGATACTTCATTGTACTCTAGAGAAGTTGTGTGAAGAGGTTTGTTCCTTGCTTTATTATGTCGGCTTTATCACTGAGATACTTCATTGTACTCTAGAGAAGTTGTGTGAAGAGGTTTGTTCCCTTGCTTTATTATGTCGGCTTTATCACTGAGATACTTCATTGTACTCTAGAGAAGTTGTGTGGAGAGATTTGTTCCCTTGCTTTATTATGTCGGCTTTATCACTGAGATACTTCATTGTACTCTAGAGAGTTGTGTGGAGAGATTTGTTCCCTTGCTTTATTATGTCGGCTTTATCACTGAGATACTTCATTGTACTCTAGAGAAGTTGTGTGAAGAGGTTTGTTCCCTTGCTTTATTATGTCGGCTTTATCACTGAGATACTTCATTGTACTCTAGAGAAGTTGTGTGGAGAGATTTGTTCCCTTGCTTTATTATGTCGGCTTTATCACTGAGATACTTCATTGTACTCTAGAGAAGTTGTGTGGAGAGATTTGTTCCCTTGCTTTATTATGTCGGCTTTATCACTGAGATACTTCATTGTACTCTAGAGAAGTTGTGTGGAGAGATTTGTTCCCTTGCTTTATTATGTCGGCTTTATCACTGAGATACTTCATTGTACTCTAGAGAAGTTGTGTGGAGAGATTTGTTCCCTTGCTTTATTATGTCGGCTTTATCACTGAGATACTTCATTGTACTCTAGAGAAGTTGTGTGGAGAGATTTGTTCCCTTGCTTTATTATGTCGGCTTTATCACTGAGATACTTCATTGTACTCTAGAGAAGTTGTGTGGAGAGATTTGTTCCCTTGCTTTATTATGTCGGCTTTATCACTGAGATACTTCATTGTACTCTAGAGAAGTTGTGTGGAGAGATTTGTTCCCTTGCTTTATTATGTCGGCTTTATCACTGAGATACTTCATTGTACTCTAGAGAAGTTGTGTGAGAGATTTGTTCCCTTGCTTTATTATGTCGGCTTTATCACTGAGATACTTCATTGTACTCTAGAGAAGTTGTGTGGAGAGATTTGTTCCCTTGCTTTATTATGTCGGCTTTATCACTGAGATACTTCATTGTACTCTAGAGAAGTTGTGTGGAGAGATTTGTTCCCTTGCTTTATTATGTCGGCTTTATCACTGAGATACTTCATTGTACTCTAGAGAAGTTGTGTGAAGAGGTTTGTTCCCTTGCTTTATTATGTCGGCTTTATCACTGAGATACTTCATTGTACTCTAGAGAAGTTGTGTGAAGAGGTTTGTTCCCTTGCTTTATCATGTCGGCTTTATCACTGAGATACTTCATTGTACTCTAGAGAAGTTGTGTGGAGAGATTTGTTCCCTTGCTTTATTATGTCGGCTTTATCACTGAGATACTTCATTGTACTCTAGAGAAGTTGTGTGGAGAGATTTGTTCCCTTGCTTTATTATGTCGGCTTTATCACTGAGATACTTCATTGTACTCTAGAGAAGTTGTGTGGAGAGATTTGTTCCCTTGCTTTATTATGTCGGCTTTATCACTGAGATACTTCATTGTACTCTAGAGAAGTTGTGTGAAGAGGTTTGTTCCCTTGCTTTATTATGTCGGCTTTATCACTGAGATACTTCATTGTACTCTAGAGAAGTTGTGTGGAGAGATTTGTTCCCTTGCTTTATTATGTCGGCTTTATCACTGAGATACTTCATTGTACTCTAGAGAAGTTGTGTGGAGAGATTTGTTCCCTTGCTTTATTATGTCGGCTTTATCACTGAGATACTTCATTGTACTCTAGAGAAGTTGTGTGGAGAGATTTGTTCCCTTGCTTTATTATGTCGGCTTTATCACTGAGATACTTCATTGTACTCTAGAGAAGTTGTGTGAAGAGGTTTGTTCCCTTGCTTTATTATGTCGGCTTTATCACTGAGATACTTCATTGTACTCTAGAGAAGTTGTGTGAAGAGGTTTGTTCCCTTGCTTTATTATGTCGGCTTTATCACTGAGATACTTCATTGTACTCTAGAGAAGTTGTGTGAAGAGGTTTGTTCCCTTGCTTTATCATGTTGGCTTTATCACTGAGATACTTCATTGTACTCTAGAGAAGTTGTGTGGAGAGATTTGTTCCCTTGCTTTATTATGTCGGCTTTATCACTGAGATACTTCATTGTACTCTAGAGAAGTTGTGTGGAGAGATTTGTTCCCTTGCTTTATTATGTCGGCTTTATCACTGAGATACTTCATTGTACTCTAGAGAAGTTGTGTGGAGAGATTTGTTCCCTTGCTTTATTATGTCGGCTTTATCACTGAGATACTTCATTGTACTCTAGAGAAGTTGTGTGAAGAGGTTTGTTCCCTTGCTTTATTATGTCGGCTTTATCACTGAGATACTTCATTGTACTCTAGAGAAGTTGTGTGAAGAGGTTTGTTCCCTTGCTTTATTATGTTGGCTTTATCACTGAGATACTTCATTGTACTCTAGAGAAGTTGTGTGAAGAGGTTTGTTCCCTTGCTTTATTATGTTGGCTTTATCACTGAGATACTTCATTGTACTCTAGAGAAGTTGTGTGGAGAGATTTGTTCCCTTGCTTTATTATGTCGGCTTTATCACTGAGATACTTCATTGTACTCTAGAGAAGTTGTGTGGAGAGATTTGTTCCCTTGCTTTATTATGTCGGCTTTATCACTGAGATACTTCATTGTACTCTAGAGAGAGTTGTGTGAAGAGGTTTGTTTCCTTGCTTTATTTTGTTACTTCATTGTACTCTAGAGAAGTTGTGTATTATGTCGGCTTTATCACTGAGATACTTCATTGTACTCTAGAGAAGTTGTGTGGAGAGATTTGTTCCCTTGCTTTATTATGTCGGCTTTATCACTGAGATACTTCATTGTACTCTAGAGAAGTTGTGTGGAGAGATTTGTTCCCTTGCTTTATTATGTCGGCTTTATCACTGAGATACTTCATTGTACTCTAGAGAAGTTGTGTGAAGAGGTTTGTTCCCTTGCTTTATTATGTCGGCTTTATCACTGAGATACTTCATTGTACTCTAGAGAAGTTGTGTGAAGAGGTTTGTTCCCTTGCTTTATTATGTCGGCTTTATCACTGAGATACTTCATTGTACTCTAGAGAAGTTGTGTGGAGAGATTTGTTCCCTTGCTTTATTATGTCGGCTTTATCACTGAGATACTTCATTGTACTCTAGAGAAGTTGTGTGGAGAGATTTGTTCCCTTGCTTTATTATGTCGGCTTTATCACTGAGATACTTCATTGTACTCTAGAGAAGTTGTGTGAGAGATTTGTTCCCTTGCTTTATTATGTCGGCTTTGTCACTGAGATACTTCATTGTACTCTAGAGAAGTTGTGTGGAGAGATTTGTTCCCTTGCTTTATTATGTCGGCTTTATCACTGAGATACTTCATTGTACTCTAGAGAAGTTGTGTGGAGAGATTTGTTCCCTTGCTTTATTATGTCGGCTTTATCACTGAGATACTTCATTGTACTCTAGAGGAGTTGTGTGAAGAGGTTTGTTCCCTTGCTTTATTATGTCGGCTTTATCACTGAGATACTTCATTGTACTCTAGAGAAGTTGTGTGAAGAGGTTTGTTCCCTTGCTTTATCATGTCGGCTTTATCACTGAGGTACTTCATTGTACTCTAGAGAAGTTGTGTGAAGAGGTTTGTTCCCTTGCTTTATCATGTTGGCTTTATCACTGAGGTACTTCATTGTATTCTAGAGAAGTTGTGTGTAGAGATTTGTTCCCTTGCTTTATTATGTCGGCTTTGTCACTGAGATACTTCATTGTACTCTAGAGAAGTTGTGTGGAGAGATTTGTTCCCTTGCTTTATTATGTTGGCTTTATCACTGAGATACTTCATTGTACTCTAGAGAAGTTGTGTGAAGAGGTTTGTTCCCTTGCTTTATCATGTCGGCTTTATCACTGAGATACTTCATTGTACTCTAGAGGAGTTGTGTGAAGAGGTTTGTTCACTTGCTTTATTATGTCGGCTTTATCACTGAGGTACTTCATTGTACTCTAGAGAAGTTGTGTGGAGAGATTTGTTCCCTTGCTTTATTATGTCGGCTTTATCACTGAGATACTTCATTGTACTCTAGAGGAGTTGTGTGGAGAGATTTGTTCCCTTGCTTTATTATGTCGGCTTTATCACTGAGATACTTCATTGTACTCTAGAGAAGTTGTGTGGAGAGATTTGTTCCCTTGCTTTATTATGTCGGCTTTATCACTGAGATACTTCATTGTACTCTAGAGAAGTTGTGTGAAGAGGTTTGTTCCCTTGCTTTATCATGTCGGCTTTATCACTGAGATACTTCATTGTACTCTAGAGAAGTTGTGTGGAGAGATTTGTTCCCTTGCTTTATTATGTCGGCTTTATCACTGAGATACTTCATTGTACTCTAGAGAAGTTGTGTGGAGAGATTTGTTCCCTTGCTTTATTATGTCGGCTTTATCACTGAGATACTTCATTGTACTCTAGAGAAGTTGTGTGGAGAGATTTGTTCCCTTGCTTTATTATGTCGGCTTTATCACTGAGGTACTTCATTGTACTCTAGAGAAGTTGTGTGGAGAGATTTGTTCCCTTGCTTTATTATGTCGGCTTTATCACTGAGATACTTCATTGTACTCTAGAGAAGTTGTGTGGAGAGATTTGTTCCCTTGCTTTATTATGTCGGCTTTATCACTGAGATACTTCATTGTACTCTAAAGGAGTTGTGTGAAGAGGTTTGTTCCCTTGCTTTATTATGTCGGCTTTATCACTGAGATACTTCATTGTACTCTAGAGAAGTTGTGTGAAGAGGTTTGTTCCCTTGCTTTATCATGTCGGCTTTATCACTGAGGTACTTCATTGTACTCTAGAGGAGTTGTGTGAAGAGGTTTGTTCCCTTGCTTTATCATGTTGGCTTTATCACTGAGATACTTCATTGTACTCTAGAGAAGTTGTGTGGAGAGATTTGTTCCCTTGCTTTATTATGTCGGCTTTATCACTGAGATACTTCATTGTACTCTAGAGAAGTTGTGTGGAGAGATTTGTTCCCTTGCTTTATTATGTCGGCTTTATCACTGAGATACTTCATTGTACTCTAGAGAAGTTGTGTGAAGAGGTTTGTTCCCTTGCTTTATTATGTCGGCTTTATCACTGAGATACTTCATTGTACTCTAGAGAAGTTGTGTGGAGAGATTTTTTCCCTTGCTTTATTATGTTGGCTTTATCACTGAGATGCTTCATTGTACTCTAGAGAGTTGTGTGGAGAGATTTGTTCCCTTGCTTTATTATGTCGGCTTTATCACTGAGATACTTCATTGTACTCTGTTGTGTGAGAGGTTTGTTCCCTTGCTTTATTATGTCGGCTTTATCACTGAGATACTTCATTGTACTCTAGAGAAGTTGTGTGGAGAGATTTGTTCCCTTGCTTTATTATGTCGGCTTTATCACTGAGATACTTCATTGTACTCTAGAGAAGTTGTGTGAAGAGGTTTGTTCCCTTGCTTTATCATGTCGGCTTTATCACTGAGATACTTCATTGTACTCTAGAGAAGTTGTGTGGAGAGATTTGTTCCCTTGCTTTATTATGTCGGCTTTATCACTGAGATACTTCATTGTACTCTAGAGAAGTTGTGTGGAGAGATTTGTTCCCTTGCTTTATTATGTCGGCTTTATCACTGAGATACTTCATTGTACTCTAGAGAAGTTGTGTGGAGAGATTTGTTCCCTTGCTTTATTATGTCGGCTTTATCACTGAGATACTTCATTGTACTCTAGAGAGTTGTGTGAAGAGGTTTGTTCCCTTGCTTTATTATGTCGGCTTTATCACTGAGATACTTCATTGTACTCTAGAGAAGTTGTGTGAAGAGGTTTGTTCCCTTGCTTTATCATGTCGGCTTTATCACTGAGGTACTTCATTGTACTCTAGAGGAGTTGTGTGAAGAGGTTTGTTCCCTTGCTTTATCATGTTGGCTTTATCACTGAGATACTTCATTGTACTCTAGAGAAGTTGTGTGTAGAGATTTGTTCCCTTGCTTTATTATGTCGGCTTTATCACTGAGATACTTCATTGTACTCTAGAGAAGTTGTGTGGAGAGATTTGTTCCCTTGCTTTATTATGTCGGCTTTATCACTGAGATACTTCATTGTACTCTAGAGAAGTTGTGTGAAGAGGTTTGTTCCCTTGCTTTATTATGTCGGCTTTATCACTGAGATACTTCATTGTACTCTAGAGAAGTTGTGTGAAGAGATTTGTTCCCTTGCTTTATTATGTCGGCTTTATCACTGAGATACTTCATTGTACTCTAGAGAAGTTGTGTGGAGAGATTTGTTCCCTTGCTTTATTATGTCGGCTTTATCACTGAGATACTTCATTGTACTCTAGAGGAGTTGTGTGGAGAGATTTGTTCCCTTGCTTTATTATGTCGGCTTTATCACTGAGATACTTCATTGTACTCTAGAGAAGTTGTGTGGAGAGGTTTGTTCCCTTGCTTTATTATGTCGGCTTTATCACTGAGATACTTCATTGTACTCTAGAGAAGTTGTGTGAAGAGGTTTGTTCCCTTGCTTTATCATGTTGGCTTTACCACTGAGATACTTCATTGTACTCTAGAGAAGTTGTGTGGAGAGATTTGTTCCCTTGCTTTATTATGTCGGCTTTATCACTGAGATACTTCATTGTACTCTAGAGAAGTTGTGTGGAGAGATTTGTTCCCTTGCTTTATTATGTCGGCTTTATCACTGAGATACTTCATTGTACTCTAGAGAAGTTGTGTGGAGAGATTTGTTCCCTTGCTTTATTATGTCGGCTTTATCACTGAGATACTTCATTGTACTCTAGAGAAGTTGTGTGGAGAGATTTGTTCCCTTGCTTTATTATGTCGGCTTTATCACTGAGGTACTTCATTGTTCTTTAGAGGAGTTGTGTGAAGAGGTTTGTTCCCTTGCTTTATCATGTTGGCTTTACCACTGAGATACTTCATTGTACTCTAGAGAAGTTGTGTGTAGAGATTTGTTCCCTTGCTTTATTATGTCGGCTTTGTCACTGAGATACTTCATTGTACTCTAGAGAAGTTGTGTGAGAGATTTGTTCCCTTGCTTTATTATGTTGGCTTTATCACTGAGATACTTCATTGTACTCTAGAGAAGTTGTGTGAAGAGGTTTGTTCCCTTGCTTTATTATGTCGGCTTTATCACTGAGGTACTTCATTGTACTCTAGAGAAGTTGTGTGGAGAGATTTGTTCCCTTGCTTTATTATGTCGGCTTTATCACTGAGATACTTCATTGTACTCTAGAGAAGTTGTGTGGAGAGATTTGTTCCCTTGCTTTATTATGTCGGCTTTATCACTGAGATACTTCATTGTACTCTAGAGAAGTTGTGTGGAGAGGTTTGTTCCCTTGCTTTATTATGTCGGCTTTATCACTGAGATACTTCATTGTACTCTAGAGAAGTTGTGTGAAGAGATTTGTTCCCTTGCTTTATTATGTCGGCTTTATCACTGAGATACTTCATTGTACTCTAGAGAAGTTGTGTGAAGAGGTTTGTTCCCTTGCTTTATCATGTTGGCTTTACCACTGAGATACTTCATTGTACTCTAGAGAAGTTGTGTGAGAGATTTGTTCCCTGCTTTATTATGTCGGCTTTATCACTGAGATACTTCATTGTACTCTAGAGAAGTTGTGTGGAGAGGTTTGTTCCCTTGCTTTATTATGTCGGCTTTATCACTGAGATACTTCATTGTACTCTAGAGAAGTTGTGTGAAGAGATTTGTTCCCTTGCTTTATTATGTCGGCTTTATCACTGAGGTACTTCATTGTACTCTAGAGAAGTTGTGTGGAGAGGTTTGTTCCTTGCTTTATTATGTTGGCTTTATCACTGAGATGCTTCATTGTACTCTAGAGAAGTTGTGTGAAGAGGTTTGTTCCCCTGCTTTATCATGTCGGCTTTATCACTGAGATACTTCATTGTACTCTAGAGAAGTTGTGTGGAGAGATTTGTTCCCTTGCTTTATTATGTCGGCTTTATCACTGAGATACTTCATTGTACTCTAGAGAAGTTGTGTGAAGAGGTTTGTTCCCTTGCTTTATTATGTCGGCTTTATCACTGAGATACTTCATTGTACTCTAGAGAAGTTGTGTGGAGAGATTTGTTCCCTTGCTTTATTATGTCGGCTTTATCACTGAGATACTTCATTGTACTCTAGAGAAGTTGTGTGGAGAGATTTGTTCCCTTGCTTTATTATGTCGGCTTTATCACTGAGATACTTCATTGTACTCTAGAGAGTTGTGTGAAGAGGTTTGTTCCCTTGCTTTATTATGTCGGATTTATCACTGAGATACTTCATTGTACTCTAGAGAAGTTGTGTGAAGAGGTTTGTTCCCTGGCTTTATCATGTCGGCTTTATCACTGAGGTACTTCATTGTACTCTGGAGGAGTTGTGTGAAGAGGTTTGTTCCCTTGCTTTATCATGTTGGCTTTATCACTGAGATACTTCATTGTACTCTAGAGAAGTTGTGTGTAGAGATTTGTTCCCTTGCTTTATTATGTCGGCTTTATCACTGAGATACTTCATTGTACTCTAGAGAAGTTGTGTGGAGAGATTTGTTCCCTTGCTTTATTATGTCGGCTTTATCACTGAGATACTTCATTGTACTCTAGAGAAGTTGTGTGAAGAGGTTTGTTCCCTTGCTTTATCATGTCGGCTTTATCACTGAGGTACTTCATTGTACTCTAGAGGAGTTGTGTGAAGAGGTTTGTTCCCTTGCTTTATTATGTCGGCTTTATCACTGAGGTACTTCATTGTACTCTAGAGAAGTTGTGTGGAGAGATTTGTTCCCTTGCTTTATTATGTCGGCTTTATCACTGAGATACTTCATTGTACTCTAGAGAAGTTGTGTGGAGAGATTTGTTCCCTTGCTTTATTATGTCGGCTTTATCACTGAGATACTTCATTGTACTCTAGAGAAGTTGTGTGGAGAGGTTTGTTCCCTTGCTTTATTATGTCGGCTTTATCACTGAGATACTTCATTGTACTCTAGAGAAGTTGTGTGAAGAGGTTTGTTCCCTTGCTTTATCATGTTGGCTTTACCACTGAGATACTTCATTGTACTCTAGAGAAGTTGTGTGAAGAGGTTTGTTCCCTTGCTTTATCATGTTGGCTTTACCACTGAGATACTTCATTGTACTCTAGAGAAGTTGTGTGTAGAGATTTGTTCCCTTGCTTTATTATGTCGGCTTTATCACTGAGATACTTCATTGTACTCTAGAGAAGTTGTGTGGAGAGATTTGTTCCCTTGCTTTATTATGTCGGCTTTATCACTGAGATACTTCATTGTACTCTAGAGAAGTTGTGTGGAGAGATTTGTTCCCTTGCTTTATTATGTCGGCTTTATCACTGAGGTACTTCATTGTACTCTAGAGAAGTTGTGTGGAGAGATTTGTTCCCTTGCTTTATTATGTCGGCTTTATCACTGAGGTACTTCATTGTACTCTAGAGAAGTTGTGTGGAGAGATTTGTTCCCTTGCTTTATTATGTCGGCTTTATCACTGAGATACTTCATTGTACTCTAGAGGAGTTGTGTGAAGAGGTTTGTTCCCTTGCTTTATTATGTCGGATTTATCACTGAGATACTTCATTGTACTCTAGAGAAGTTGTGTGAAGAGGTTTGTTCCCTGGCTTTATCATGTCGGCTTTATCACTGAGGTACTTCATTGTACTCTAGAGGAGTTGTGTGAAGAGGTTTGTTCCCTTGCTTTATCATGTTGGCTTTATCACTGAGATACTTCATTGTACTCTAGAGAAGTTGTGTGTAGAGATTTGTTCCCTTGCTTTATTATGTCGGCTTTATCACTGAGATACTTCATTGTACTCTAGAGAAGTTGTGTGGAGAGATTTGTTCCCTTGCTTTATTATGTTGGCTTTATCACTGAGATACTTCATTGTACTCTAGAGAAGTTGTGTGAAGAGGTTTGTTCCCTTGCTTTATTATGTCGGCTTTATCACTGAGGTACTTCATTGTACTCTAGAGAAGTTGTGTGGAGAGATTTGTTCCCTTGCTTTATTATGTCGGCTTTATCACTGAGATACTTCGTTGTACTCTAGAGGAGTTGTGTGGAGAGATTTGTTCCCTTGCTTTATTATGTCGGCTTTATCACTGAGATACTTCATTGTACTCTAGAGAAGTTGTGTGGGGAGGTTTGTTCCCTTGCTTTATTATGTCGGCTTTATCACTGAGGTACTTCATTGTACTCTAGAGAAGTTGTGTGTAGAGATTTGTTCCCTTGCTTTATTATGTCGGCTTTATCACTGAGGTACTTCATTGTACTTTAGAGGAGTTGTGTGAAGAGGTTTGTTCCCTTGCTTTATCATGTTGGCTTTATCACTGAGATACTTCATTGTACTCTAGAGAAGTTGTGTGAGAGATTTGTTCCCTTGCTTTATTATGTCGGCTTTATCACTGAGGTACTTCCTTGTACTCTAGAGAAGTTGTGTGGGGAAGTTTGTTCCCTTGCTTTATTATGTCAGCTTTATCACTGAGATACTTCATTGTACTCTAGAGAAGTTGTGTGAAGAGATTTGTTTCCTTGCTTTATTATGTCGGATTTATCATTGAGATACTTCATTGTACTCTAGAGAAGTTGTGTGAAGAGGTTTGTTTCCTTGCTTTATCATGTTGGCTTTACCACTGAGATACTTCATTGTACTCTAGAGAAGTTGTGTGAAGAGGTTTGTTCCCTTGCTTTATCATGTTGGCTTTACCACTGAGATACTTCATTGTACTCTAGAGAAGTTGTGTGGAGAGATTTGTTCCCTTGCTTTATTATGTCGGCTTTATCACTGAGATACTTCATTGTACTCTAGAGAAGTTGTGTGAAGAGGTTTGTTCCCTTGCTTTATCATGTTGGCTTTACCACTGAGATACTTCATTGTACTCTAGAGAAGTTGTGTGGAGAGATTTGTTCCCTTGCTTTATTATGTCGGCTTTATCACTGAGGTACTTCATTGTACTCTAGAGAAGTTGTGTGGAGAGATTTGTTCCCTTGCTTTATTATGTCGGCTTTATCACTGAGATACTTCATTGTACTCTAGAGAAGTTGTGTGGAGAGATTTGTTCCCTTGCTTTATTATGTCGGCTTTATCACTGAGATACTTCATTGTACTCTAGAGAGTTGTGTGAAGAGGTTTGTTCCCTTGCTTTATTATGTCGGATTTATCACTGAGATACTTCATTGTACTCTAGAGAAGTTGTGTGAAGAGGTTTGTTCCCTGGCTTTATCATGTCGGCTTTATCACTGAGGTACTTCATTGTACTCTAGAGGAGTTGTGTGAAGAGGTTTGTTCCCTTGCTTTATCATGTTGGCTTTATCACTGAGATACTTCATTGTACTCTAGAGAAGTTGTGTGTAGAGATTTGTTCCCTTGCTTTATTATGTCGGCTTTGTCACTGAGATACTTCATTGTACTCTAGAGAAGTTGTGTGGAGAGATTTTTTCCCTTGCTTTATTATTTTGGCTTTATCACTGAGATGCTTCATTGTACTCTAGAGAAGTTGTGTGAAGAGGTTTGTTCCCTTGCTTTATCATGTCGGCTTTATCACTGAGGTACTTCATTGTACTCTAGAGGAGTTGTGTGAAGAGGTTTGTTCCCTTGCTTTATCATGTTGGCTTTATCACTGAGGTACTTCATTGTATTCTAGAGAAGTTGTGTGGAGAGATTTGTTCCCTTGCTTTATTATGTCGGCTTTATCACTGAGATACTTCGTTGTACTCTAGAGGAGTTGTGTGGAGAGATTTGTTCCCTTGCTTTATTATGTCGGCTTTACTACTGAGATACTTCATTGTAGTCTAAAGAAGTTGGGTGGGGAGGTTTGTTCCCTTGCTTTATTATGTCGGCTTTATCACTGAGATACTTCATTGTACTCTAGAGAAGTTGTGTGAAGAGGTTTGTTCCCTTGCTTTATCATGTTGGCTTTACCACTGAGATACTTCATTGTACTCTAGAGAAGTTGTGTGAAGAGGTTTGTTCTCTTGCTTTATCATGTTGGCTTTACCACTGAGATACTTCATTGTACTCTAGAGAAGTTGTGTGTAGAGATTTGTTCCCTTGCTTTATTATGTCGGCTTTATCACTGAGGTACTTCATTGTACTCTAGAGAAGTTGTGTGGAGAGATTTGTTCCCTTGTTTTATTATGTCGGCTTTATCACTGAGATACTTCATTGTACTCTAGAGAAGTTGTGTGGAGAGATTTGTTCCCTTGCTTTATTATGTCGGCTTTATCACTGAGGTACTTCATTGTACTCTAGAGAAGTTGTGTGGAGAGATTTGTTCCCTTGCTTTATTATGTCGGCTTTATCACTGAGGTACTTCATTGTACTCTAGAGAAGTTGTGTGGAGAGATTTGTTCCCTTGCTTTATTATGTCTGCTTTATCACTGAGATACTTCATTGTACTCTAAAGGAGTTGTGTGAAGAGGTTTGTTCCCTTGCTTTATTATGTCGGATTTATCACTGAGATACTTCATTGTACTCTAGAGAAGTTGTGTGAAGAGGTTTGTTCCCTGGCTTTATCATGTCGGCTTTATCACTGAGGTACTTCATTGTACTCTAGAGGAGTTGTGTGAAGAGGTTTGTTCCCTTGCTTTATCATGTTGGCTTTTCCACTGAGATACTTCATTGTACTCTAGAGAAGTTGTGTGTAGAGATTTGTTCCCTTGCTTTATTATGTCGGCTTTGTCACTGAGATACTTCATTGTACTCTAGAGAAGTTGTGTGGAGAGATTTTTTGTCTTGCTTTATTATGTTGGCTTTATCACTGAGATGCTTCATTGTACTCTAGAGAAGTTGTGTGAAGAGGTTTGTTCCCTTGCTTTATTATGTCGGCTTTATCACTGAGGTACTTCATTGTACTCTAGAGAAGTTGTGTGGAGAGATTTGTTCCCTTGCTTTATTATGTCGGCTTTATCACTGAGATACTTCATTGTACTCTAGAGGAGTTGTGTGGAGAGATTTGTTCCTTTGCTTTATTATGTCGGCTTTACCACTGAGATACTTCATTGTACTCTAGAGAAGTTGTGTGGGGAGGTTTGTTCCCTTGCTTTATTATGTCGGCTTTATCACTGAGGTACTTCATTGTACTCTAGAGAAGTTGTATGTAGAGATTTGTTCCCTTGCTTTATTATGTCGGCTTTATCACTGAGGTACTTCATTGTACTCTAGAGGAGTTGTGTGAAGAGGTTTGTTCCCTTGCTTTATCATGTTGGCTTTATCACTGAGGTACTTCATTGTATTCTAGAGAAGTTGTGTGGAGAGATTTGTTCCCTTGCTTTATTATGTCGGCTTTATCACTGAGGTACTTCATTGTACTCTAGAGAAGTTGTGTGGGGAGGTTTGTTCCCTTGCTTTATTATGTCAGCTTTATCACTGAGATACTTCATTGTACTCTAGAGAAGTTGTGTGAAGAGATTTGTTTCCTTGCTTTATTATGTCGGATTTATCATTGAGATACATCATTGTACTCTGGAGAAGTTGTGTGAAGTGGTTTGTTCTTTTGCTTTATCATCTTGGCTTTTTCACTGAGGTACTTCATTGTACTCTAGAGGAGTTGTGTGAAGAGGTTTGTTCTCTAACTTTATCATCTTGACTTTATCACTTTTAATGCTGTGTTATTCCTTCCTTGATTCTCTTTCTATTAAGCTTGGATGTGGGTGATAGCACTGTCTCATACTGCTTGGTCTTGCTATCACTTTTCTCTCCCTTTAAAGAGTTTTCAGGTTTACAACCTCATTATCTTTTTCCATTTCGTTTCTCATACTTCCAACACTATTTCTTTTCAGTGTCTTGTGGATTTGGTTTCAGAACGTTTGACCAGACAGGCTATTAAGAGAGTATACACATCTTATTGGGGTTTTGTACTCTCATGTCTTGCTGTTCTCCAAGTAGACCTTGGACTGATATCTAGTTATTGGCCTATGATATCTTAGCTGGTTTGTAGCCATTCTACAGTTATTAGCAGATGAATACTTTCATATTTGCTGTTTGGTTTTCACTTGGTTTGTGGGTGATCATGATCGTTGTATTGAAACCCATTCTATATAACCAATTAGTTTGTTCTCAGTCATATTTTATGTGTGAGCCTATGGAATTAATTGAGTCTTCTAATTACGTGGTCGTCGCTTCAGCACGATCTCAAACCCTTATGTTTTTCAGCATGTCTCATGCACGTTTGCTTGATTACCTCATGGACTGGGCTGTGTGTTTATTTCTGCATCGTTGATTGACTCCTTCTTACTCATTCTTGAAAGTTGTGTTTTTACACAACTCCCAGAATCTGCTGGAAGCTGATTGATTGAAATGACTTTTAAGTGCTTTCTTACACTAACAGAGTATTTAGTACATCTGAGTATTTTCTACTCTCGTCTTAGTTTTGTTTAGTCTTCATTTCCTCACTTAAACCTATGGAATATCTGGTCACCACGACTTGAGCTTTTTCATCTCATCTTGTGCAGGAATTGTTTTTTGCTTTTGGGTACTCTGGCTTCCTTGGAACAACTAATTCCCTGGAGAACATACACGCCCACGTCTCCTCTAAACAATTTTGTATAACCATTGAAACCTTCTTTGGGATCCATTGCTCTCGATTATGAATCTTACTTATCCACTTCTGAGGACTTTCGTCCTGATGGCTAGGCCATTCCAATGCAATGACTGGTTTCCAATTACCATAACCCCAATTGGATCTTCATCTATTCACAGTTACTTCCCTTTCATGTTGGGGCATATCTCTGAATGACATCATGTCTTTTGGTATTGGAACATAGGGGAGAGTTCATATCAAAATGATCGAACTTCTCACTGTTCATTGGGCATGTTTCCATTTCGTACCTCTCCTGGTAAATCAGTTAGTCAGAATTCCTCCCAGAATTCTACAGTTCTTTCTCGTGTTACCCATCAAGGGGAGCCCACTCTATGACTCCTTACTTTTCAGTGTTGGGCCTCCTCTTCTGTTTCTTTTTTATCTATTTGAACTTAATGCTTTTCACATACCAGGGACTTTGAACCTGATGGTGGATAACCTCTTTTGGTTAAACTGTGTTCTGACCATTACATGGCATGGTTTGTACCCCTCACCAGTTTTTTTGCTAGTTTTGGTCATTATTAGGCACATCTCTCATAGATGCCTCTCTCCTCACCTTCAAGCTTTCTCTCTTCTGGTCTCCTTCTCCTCTTTAGCTGCATGTTTAGCCTCCTCTTTGACTCCTTTCTTGGGTGGTGGCATTTTGTTTTACCAGCTCAGGCCTGGTTACTTCTTTGATCTTTTATTGATATTCAGACCTCCCTGTTTCTTCAACTTTACACAACGTTTTTTTTTTTATCTAGGAGTATCATTCTTTCATCTTCGCTTAAGGTGTTTGTCCACTGCCAGTTTTTTTGGCTTGTGCTTGCTGGCTTTTAAATATAGGGTTTTGTAGTCACCCATTGTGTTGTTGTAAGTAAAGGACTTTCCAACGGAGATATGAGCTCTTCTACAGATCTCGCCAATGAGAATTTTCCCCTTCCCTCTTCAAGTGGAGCACAGAAGACCCTTGTAATGTACCAGTTCTTAGCTGCTGTGGAGGAAGACCTTGGAGAGGTTTTCACTCATTGGGCCTAGCTCAATGCATTGAGAAGTACAATGGTGACAGGTGAGCTGAAATGAGCACATCCCATATACTCTGATTGCATCCTAACTACACTACACTTACTGACTTACCAAACATTATTGTGCAATTGTTCATATGCATTGTTCAAAATGTTAACTTTCCTGATGTATTTCCTTATTAAAGGGCATCTTTGATTGTTGAATTATGTTTCGATGTTATAAAGTTTATAGTGTGGTTTTACTATGATTCGATGTGTTCTTATATTTTAACTTTTAATAAACACTAGGAGAAATGTGTCTTTACTGTTGTCCATACGCGTTATACGGGTAGCTGTTTGTGCCAGGGTCACAAGGTTGGTCTTTTTAATGGACAAATTGCCAGAAATTTGGCTTTTTTTTCCACCGTGTTTGGCCATGAAAATTTAGGTTTGGCATTTTTATATTTTGGCCAAATATGTATGAATAAAGAGTTTGGTCAATTTTATTTTGTATCTGTTTTTGTTTACATGCATGTTTTTATAGATACTTCAGCGAGACAGAAGCAGTGTTTGTGCATATAGAACGTGGTAGAAATCTACAAGCGTTGAATTATTAAGTAGCAATTGAACGGCTTACATGTGACGTGTGTCGTGTGTTCCAGTGCAGATATTGAAGATATTATAAGTTTTATTTCTTAAATCAGATTACTGTTTATTTACTGTGTCTCCTAAGTGGAAATCTTATTATGATAGTGGGAAGAAATACAATAAAAAATGAGAAAAAGTTCCCATGGTTATGAAAAGAATAATGATAATGGTTTTTGTACAGTCTGTCAGTTCCCTGTTACGTCTAACTTGTCTGTTAGTTCCCTGTTACGTCTAAATTGTACAGTCTATCAGTTTACTGTTACGTCTAAATTGTACAGTTTGTCAGTTTCTTGTTACGTCTAAATTGTACAGTCTGTCAGTTCCTTGTTACGTCTAAATTGTGCAGTTTGCCATTTCACTGTTACGTCTAACTTGTACAGTTTGCCATTTCACTGTTACGTCTAAATTGTACAGTTTGCCATTTCACTGTTATGTCTAAATTGTACAATCTGTCAGTTCCTTGTTACGTCTAAATTGTGCAGTTTGCCATTTCACTGTTACGTCTAAATTGTACAGTCTGTCAGTTCCTTGTTACGTCTAAATTGTACAGTTTGCCATTTCACTGTTACGTCTAAATTGTGCAGTTTGTCAGTTCCTTGTTACGTCTAAATTGTACAGTTTGTCAGTTCCTTGTTACGTCTAAATTGTACAGTCTGTCAGTTCCTTGTTACGTCTAAGTTGTACAGTCTGTCAGTTCCTTGTTACGTCTAAATTGTACAGTTTGTCAGTTCCTTGTTACGTCTAAATTGTACAGTTTGTCAGTTCCTTGTTACATCTAAGTTGTACAGTTTGTCAGTTCCTTGTCACGTCTAAATTGCACAGTTTGTCAGTTACTTGTTACGTCTAAATTGTACAGTCTGTCAGTTCCTTGTTACGTCTAAATTGTACAGTCTGTCAGTTCCTTGTTACGTCTAAATTGTACAGTTTGTCAGTTCCCTGTTACGTCTAAATTGTACAGTTTGTCAGTTCCTTATTACGTCTAAATTGTACAGTTTGTCAGTTCCCTGTTACGTCTAAATTGTACAGTTTGTCAGTTCCTTGTTACGTCTAAATTGTACAGTCTGTCAGTTCCTTGTTACGTATAAATTGTACAGTTTGTCAGTTCCCTGTTACGTCTAAATTGTACAGTTTTACTCAACATAAAGCTTCTTTTAAACATAAACCTAAAACTGTTGGTTTGAATCAAAGTACTTTATCATCATTCAGTAGGTTCTTGTCATCAAGAATTATCATAATTTATACGTAAGCCAGAACCAGATATACAAATTTGGAAAATCACCAAAGTTGAAATTTATCTTGCTGTAACAATGACTTGTCACTGTGTAATAATGGCTATTGACCACTTCAGCAAAATAATGAAAAATCATGGAGAAGGCAGTGGTAACATTATAATACACTGGACTAAATGTACTCAATCAATGAAAACATGGTTGGTGTTGCACTACAGGAAGGTTTAAAAGAAAATGTTAAAGGTAAGAAGTTGCTTAACTCATTGATGAACCAACTGACCTCACTACCCAAAAACATTTGTGCATAGTAATAAGATATTGTTTGTGAGAACATGGATATTAGGATTAGTTTCAGTACAGTATCATTAGCAACAATGCAATCCATTGAAGACTGAATTGAGTAAATATGGTATGAACTACATTGGATTTACGAGCGATGAAACTGTTTCTATGATTGGAAGCAAAAATTCTGTCTGGATCTGAATAAAAGAATTAGCACCCAACATTGGCACTGTGCATTCAACACCCAACATTGGCACTGTGCATTCAACACCAAACATTAGCACTGTGCATTCAACACCCAACATTAGCACGGTGCATTCAACACGTCTTTACAAAACTTCGTAACTGAGATTTCACTCTGGTTCTCCAATAGTGATTTACATAAAAAAAAAGTGCATGTATATTAGAAGCACTTCATGCAGAAAATAAATCTGAAAATAGTTACTAAGCACCACTAGATTCTTTGTCAGAGGGGATCCTCCGTTAGTACAGCGGCAAGTCTATGGATTTACAACACTAACATTAGGGTCTCGATTTCCCTCGGTGGACTCGGCAGATAGCCTGATGTGGCTTTGTTATAAGAGAACACACACACTTGCCAGAGGGAAAGTCATACTTGATATTTCACGTAACTAGCATGAACGTAAAGCTTATTTTTTAGCATCAAAATACTGTGGCCGTCCTGGTACAAAGTAAAAAGCCAGAATTTTGAAAGAAATCTTGTATGTTTGTATGAATTATTTCTATTTTGTGTATGCTACACCAACTGTAAAATAATTTGAAACTCTAAATGCAACGTTTCAAGCCAATAATATGAACCTTCATACTCTCTCTGATGTGTTGGTGTAACACACTTTACAATCAATGTTGCACTTAGCTGCTTATAATTTAGATTAAATTGAAGAGCAGTACAGGAAACTTACTCTAATTGACTGGCGACAAGAACAATGAAATATACTGTATAATTTTGGACGGAGAGTCTAAGAAATGCAATTTTAAGCAAGTGGCAGACAATGCACATTAATTTCTCTGGTCACACCAATACGTAATACTGTTGTTGAAAGTTCACCAAAGCTTGTGAGATATTTTTGGAATTGCAAACGAAACTGTCACCAACAGGACTCATAATAAAGAAATGTATTCTTACTGTCATAAGATGAAATGCTATAATAACAGCTATATTCACTACTAGGTTAACCTTCACTTATATAGTGATAGCTACATTCACTACTAGGTTAACCTTCACTTATATAGTGATAGCAACATTCACTACTAGGTTAACCGTCAGGTCTATATAAAATATGTTTTAATTAATTGTAATGCTTATATCATAAATAATGGAGCACATGTTTTCCACCTATTTCAACGTTTGACGTGTGAACATTATAGTAAGTGGTTTATTTAATGAAAAGTGCGCGTTAATTAGTCTCTTAGTGGTTCAGGCGTAAGTCTGACGATTCTTAACACTAAATCCTAGGTTTATATACTTGTGATGGCACAGTGCAGATACAATGTTTGTAGCTCTGTTTTAGATAACCTATAACTTGTTATGGACATTTACCTGTTGTCTATATTGTTGTAGTTCTTTGGATATGGATAATAAATAACCTTTCGCAGTTCATTACTGAAATATATCATTCAGTTCTCTAAAACTCATTAACTGATATCCAATTTTGCAGCCTGCAAATATGTAACTCCCCTTGTTTTGTTTTTTGTTGTTGTTTTTCTGTTGTTTTTTTACGTCCGTTTCGAAATTAATTTTTATTTTCCTTCCATATCGGATGACTATATAATGTTATGCTTCATTGAGCCACATCTAAAATGTTTTTAAAATTTATAACGTTCACCACAATATGTACTATGAATTTAGAGTTCTTTTCTTTCACATGTATCAAATAATTTTCCAAAAATGTACTTTTCTACAAGCTTCTGGTTTTCTACTTTTCTACAAGCTTCTGGTTTTCTACTTTTCTACAAACTTCTGGTTTTCTACTTTTCTACAAGCTTCTGGTTTTCTACTTTTCTCTAAGTTTCTGATTTTCTACTTTTCTCTAAGTTTCTGGTTTTCTACTTTTCTACAGGTTTCTGGTTTTCTACTTTTCTACAAGCTTCTGGTTTTCTACTTTTCTACAGGTTTCTGGTTTTCTACTTTTCTACAGGTTTCTGGTTTTCTACTTTTCTACAAGCTTCTGGTTTTCTACTTTTCTACAGGTTTCTGGTTTTCTACTTTTCTACAGGTGTCTGGTTTTCTACTTTTCTACAAGCTTCTGGTTTTCTACTTTTCTACAAGCTTCCGGTTTTCTACTTTTCTACAAGCTTCTGGTTTTCTACTTTTCTACAAGCTTCTGGTTTTCTACTTTTCTGCAAGTTTCTGGTTTTCTACTTTTCTACAAGCTTCTGGTTTTCTACTTTTCTCTAAGTTTCTGGTTTCCTACTTTTTTATAAGCTTCTGGTTTCCTACTTTTCTACAAGATTCCGGTTTTCTACTTTTCTACAAGCTTCTGGTTTTCTACTTTTCTACAAGCTTCCGGTTTTCTACTTTTCTACAACTTCTGGTTTTCTACGTTTCTACAAGCTTCTGGTTTTCTACTTTTCTACAAGTTTCTGGTTTTCTACTTTTCTACAGATTTCTGGTTTTCTACTTTTTTCTAAGTTTCTGGTTTTCTACTTTTCTACAGGTTTCTGGTTTTCTACTTTTCTACAAGCTTCTGGTTTTCTATTCTTTTCTGGGTTTCTGGTTTTCTACTTTTATACAGGTGTCTGGTTTTCTACTTTTCTACAAGCTTCTGGTTTTTTACTTTTCTACAAGCTTCCGGTTTTCTACTTTTCTACAAGTTTCTGGTTTTCTACTTTTCTACAAGCTTCTGGTTTTCTACTTTTCTACAAGTTTCTGGTTTTCTACTTTTCTACAAGCTTCTGGTTTTCTACTTTTCTACAAGCTTCTGGTTTTCTACTTTTCTACAAGTTTCTGGTTTTCTACTTTTCTACAAGCTTCTGGTTTTCTACTTTTCTACAAGTTTCTGGTTTTCTACTTTTCTACAAGCTTCTGGTTTTCTACTTTTCTACAGGTTTCTGGTTTTCTATTTTTCTACAGGTTTCTGGTTTTCTACTTTTCTACAGGTTTCTGGTTTTCTACTTTTCTACAAGCTTCTCGTTTTCTACTTTTCTACAAGTTTTTGGTTTTCTTTGCCAGTCACTCTACGTTCAGGTTAGTCTTTTAAAATTTTCTGTCATGCATTTGAAGGACTAGCTATTACAGTTACTACATATTTAAAACTTTGTAAACTTTGGCAACTTTTAATGTAAAATATGAAGAAAGGAAAACACTAGGCGTGAAATAAAACACTGATGTTAATATCTGTTTCACGTAGTATATCTGTCACTAATGTTGGTGTTATAGTGTTAATATCTGTTTCAGGTAGCATCTCTGTTACTAATGCTGGTGTTATAGTGTTAATATATGTTTCAGGTAGCATCTCTGTTACTAATGCCGGTGTTGTAGTGTTAATATCTGTTTCAGGTGGCATGCCTGTCACTAACGCCGGTGTCAAGGTGTTAATATCTGTTTCAGGTAGCATCTCTGTCACTAACATTGGTGTCACGGTGTTAATATCTGTTTCAGGTGGTATGTCTGTCACTAATGCTGGTGTTGTAGTGTTAATATCCGTTTCAGGTAGCATCTCTGTCACTAACGCCAGTGTTGCGAAAACCTTGAAGAATTGTAAAATCGGAGTGTTGTTTCAGATAGGCCTGGAATCTGAAAAATGCGTTTAAGTGAAAACTGAGTGTCGAGAGATGCCCACTTCTCCAGAGTGTCGAGAAATGCCCACTTCTCCTGAGTGTATCGAGAGATGCCCACTTCTCCTGAGTGTCGAGAGATGCCCATTTTTCCTATGTGTATCGAGAGATGCCCACTTCTCCTGATACAATCGATACAACAGAACCCTCCAGATTATGCGAGTAAGTAACTCAGCCTCTCTGATGTCTTTCTTAACCACTACTAAGTTGAGATAATTAATTTAAAATAATTTCCAATAAGTGATTGTATTTATAGTGATGAGGAAGTGATCAGAGTGCATATTTTCATTATCTATCATGTTTACAAACGTACAAAGATACAACAATGTGAAAAACAATCTCTCTGAACTTGTATCCTGAAATCAATGAGTCACTTAACTATTTCATATCTCTTGGTTAGTAAATATTAGCTGTGTGAAATCATTCAAGTGAGCAAAATCTATCGTTTAACGTAACAGTAATATCTAAAAGTAATATACAATTGTAACAGTATTTTGTTTTTATTATTAATTATTTGATTGTTAGCTAGCACCATAAATATTATATTTTGTAAACGTAGGTTCGTTAGTAATGTTGGTATAGTTATTTAATTAATATACAAGCTTCTGGTTTACTACTTTTCTCTAAGTTTCTGGTTTTCTACTTTTCTACAGGTTTCTGGTTTTCTACTTTTCTACAAGCTTCTGGTTTTCTACTTTTCTACAAGTTTCTGGTTTTCTACTTTTCTACAGGTTTCTGGTTTTCTACTTTTCTACAGGTTTCTGGTTTTCTACTTTTCTACAAGCTTCTGGTTTTCTACTTTTCTACAGGTTTCTGGTTTTCTACTTTTCTACAGGTTTCTGGTTTTCTACTTTTCTACAAGCTTCTGGTTTTCTACTTTTCTACAGGTTTCTGGTTTCTACTTTTCTACAGGTTTCTGGTTTTCTACTTTTCTACAAGCTTCTGGTTTCTACTTTCTACAAGTTTCTGGTTTTCTACTCTTCTACAGGTTTCTGGTTTTCTACTTTTCTACAGGTTTCTGGTTTTCTACTTTCTCTAAGTTTCTGGTTTCTACTTTTCACAGGTTTCTGGTTTCTACTTTTCTACAAGCTTCTGGTTTCTATTTTTCTACAGGTTTCTGGTTTCTACTTTCTACAGGTTTCTGGTTTTCTACTTTTCTACAAGCTTCTGGTTTCTACTTTTCTACAGGTTTCTGGTTTTCTACTTTTCTACAGGTGTCTGGTTTTCTACTTTTCTACAAGCTTCCGGTTTTCTACTTTTCTACAAGCTTCTGGTTTTCTACTTTTCTACAAGCTTCTGGTTTTCTACTTTTCTACAAGTTTCTGGTTTCTACTTTTCTACAAAGCTTCTGATTTTCTACTTTTCTTTAAGTTTCTGGTTTCTACTCTTCTACAGGTTTCTGGTTTCTACTCTTCTACTGGGTTTCTGGTTTCTACTTTTCTACAAGCTTCTGGTTTTCTACTTTTCTACAAGATTCTGGTTTTCTACTTTTCTACAAGCTTCCGGTTTTCTACTTTTCTACAAGCTTCTGGTTTTCTACTTTTCTACAAGTTTCTGGTTTTCTACTTTTCTACAAGTTTCTGGTTTCTACTTTTCTACAGGTTTCTGGTTTTCTACTTTTCTACAAGCTTCTGGTTTTCTACTTTTCTACAGGTTTCTGGTTTTCTACTTTTCTACAAGCTTCTGGTTTTCTACTTTTCTACAGGTTTCTGGTTTTCTACTTTTCTACAGGTTTCTGGTATTCTATTTTTCTACAGGTTTCTGGTTTTCTACTTTTCTACAAGCTTCTGGTTTTCTACTTTTCTACAAGCTTCTCGTTTTCTACTTTTCTACAGGTTTCTGGTTTTCTACTTTTCTACAAGCTTCTGGTTTTCTACTTTTCTACTGGGTTTCTTATTTTCTACTTTTCTACATTTCTGGTTTTACTTTTCTACAAGCTTCTGGTTTTCTACTTTTCTACAGGTTTCTGGTTTCTACTTTTCTACAGGTTTCTGGTTTTACTCTTTCTACAAGCTTCTGGTTTTCTGCTTTTCATGGGTTTCTGGTTTTCTACTTTTCTACAGGTTCTGGTTTTCTACTTTTCTGGGTTTCTGGTTTTTCTACTTTCTGGGTTTCTGGTTTTCTACTTTTCTACAGGTTTCTTATTTTCTATTCTTTTCTACAAGCTTCTGGTTTTCTACTTTTCTGGGTTTCTGGTTTTCTACTTTTCTACAAGCTTCTGTTTTCTACTCTTCTAAGCTTCTGGTTTTCTACTTTTCTACATATTTCTGGTTTTCTATTTTTCTACAAGCTTCTGGTTTTCTACTTTTCTACAAGCTTCTCGTTTTCTACTTTTCTACGGGTTTCTGGTTTTCTACTTTTCTACAAGCTTCTGGTTTTCTACTTTTCTACAGGTTTCTGGTTTTCTACTTTTCTACAAGCTTCTGGTTTTCTACTTTTCTACAGGTTTCTGGTTTTCTATTTTTCTATTGGGTTTCTGGTTTTCTACTTTTCTACAGGTTTCTGGTTTTCTACTTTTCTACAAGCTTCTCGTTTTCTACTTTTCTACAGGTTTCTGGTTTTCTACTTTTCTACAGGTTTCTGGTTTTCTACTTTTCTACAGGTTTCTGGTTTTCTACTTTTCTACAGGTTTCTGGTTTTCTACTTTTCTACAAGCTTCTGGTTTTCTACTTTTCTACAAGCTTCTGGTTTTCTACTTTTCTACAAGCTTCTGGTTTTCTACTTTTTTACAGGTTTCTGGTTTTCTACTTTTCTACAAACTTCTGATTTTCTACTTTTCTACAGGTTTCTGGTTTTCTACTTTTCTACAGGTTTCTGGTTTTCTACTTTTCTACAAGCTTCTGGTTTTCTACTTTTCTACAAGTTTCTGGTTTTCTACTTTTCTACAGGTTTCTGGTTTTCTACTTTTCACTGGGTTTCTGGTTTTCTACTTTTCTACAGGTTTCTGGTTTTCTACTTTTCTACAGGTTTCTGGTTTTCTACTTTTCTACAAGCTTCTGGTTTTCTACTTTTCTACAGGTTTCTGGTTTTCTACTTTTCTACAAGCTTCTGGTTTTCTACTTTTCTCTAAGTTTCTGGTTTTCTACTTTTCTACAGGTTTCTGGTTTTCTACTTTTCTACAAGCTTCTGGTTTTCTACTTTTCTACAGGTTTCTGGTTTTCTACTTTTCTACAAGCTTCTGGTTTTCTACTTTTCTCTAAGTTTCTGGTTTTCTACTTTTCTACAGGTTTCTGGTTTTCTACTTTTCTACAAGCTTCTGGTTTTCTACTTTTCTACAGGTTTCTGGTTTTCTACTTTTCTACAGGTTTCTGGTTTTCTACTTTTCTACAAGCTTCTGGTTTTCTACTTTTCTACAGGTTTCTGGTTTTCTACTTTTCTACAGGTTTCTCGTTTTCTAGTTTTCTACAAGCTTCTCGTTTTCTACTTTTCTACAAGTTTTTGGTTTTCTTTGCCAGTCACTCTACGTTCAGGTTAGTCTTTTAAAATTTTCTGTCATGCATTTGAAGGACTAGCTATTACAGTTACTACATATTTAAAACTTTGTAAACTTTGGCAACTTTTAATGTAAAATATGAAGAAAGGAAAACACTAGGCGTGAAATAAAACACTGATGTTAATATCTGTTTCACGTAGTATATCTGTCACTAATGTTGGTGTTATAGTGTTAATATCTGTTTCAGGTAGCATCTCTGTCACTAATGCTGGTGTTATAGTGTTAATATCTGTTTCAGGTAGTATATCTGTCACTAATGCTGGTGTTATAGTGCTAATATCTGTTTCAGGTAGCATCTCTGTTACTAATGCTGGTGTTATAGTGTTAATATCTGTTTCAGGTAGTATATCTGTCACTAATGCTGGTGTTATAGTGTTAATATATGTTTCAGGTAGCATCTCTGTTACTAATGCTGGTGTTATAGTGTTAATATCTGTTTCAGGTAGCATCTCTGTTACTAATGCTGGTGTTATAGTGTTAATATCTGTTTCAGGTAGCATCTCTGTCATTAATGCTGGTGTTATAGCGCTAATATCTGTTTCAGGTAGCATCTCTGTTACTAATGCTGGTGTTATAGTGTTAATATATGTTTCAGGTAGCATCTCTGTTACTAATGCCGGTGTTGTAGTGTTAATATCTGTTTCAGGTGGCATGCCTGTCACTATCGCCGGTGTCAAGGTGTTAATATCTGTTTCAGGTAGCATCTCTGTCACTAACATTGGTGTCACGGTGTTAATATCCGTTTCAGGTGGTATGTCTGTCACTAATGCTGGTGTTGTAGTGTTAATATCCGTTTCAGGTAGCATCTCTGTCACTAACGCCAGTGTTGCGAAACCCTTGAAGAATTGTAAAATCGGAGTGTTGTTTCAGATAGGCCTGGAATCTGAAAAATGCGTTTAAGTGAAAACTGAGTGTCAAGAGATGCCCACTTCTCCTGAGTGTATCAAGAGATGCCCACTTCTCCAGAGTGTCGAGAAATGCCCACTTCTCCTGAGTGTATCGAGAGATGCCCACTTCTCCTGAGTGTCGAGAGATGCCCATTTTTCCTATGTGTATCGAGAGATGCCCACTTCTCCTGATACTACAGAACCCTCCATCGAGAGATGCCCACTTCTCCTGATACAATCGATACAACAGAACCCTGCAGATTATGCGAGTAAGTAACTCAGCCTCTCTGATGTCTTTCTTAACCACTACTAAGTTGAGATAATTAATTTAAAATAATTTCCAATAAGTGATTGTATTTATAGTGATGAGGAAGTGATCAGAGTGCATATTTTCATTATCTATCATGTTTACAAACGTACAAAGATACAACAATGTGAAAAACAATCTCTCTGAACTTGTTGTATCCTGAAATCAATGAGTCACTTAACTATTTCACATCTCTTGTTAGTAAATATTAGCTGTGTGAAATCATTCAAGTGAGCAAAATCTATCGTTTAACGTAACAGTAATATCTAAAAGTAATATACAATTGTAACAGTATTTTGTTTTTATTATTAATTATTTGATTGTTAGCTAGCATCATAAATATTATATTTTGTAAACGTAGGTTCGTTAGTAATGTTGGTATAGTTATTTAATTAATATACAAAACAGGATGTTTTCTGTGTATAGAGACGTTTTCTACTCTCACACAACCAATCTTGGCATGCACCCTTACCCAGGGTCTGAGTGTTGACCTTTCATGTTAATAGTCTATTTACTGATCTAAAACTGGGCATGCACCCTTACCCAGGGTCTGCGTGTTGACCTTTCATGTTAATAGTCTATTTACTGATCTAAAACTGGGCATGCACCCTTACCCAGGGTCTGAGTGTTGACCTTTCATGTTAATAGTCTATTTACTGATCTAAAACTGGGCATGCACCCTTACCCAGGGGTGGAACTCTTTGTCTGAGTGTTGACCTTTCACGCTAATAGTCTATTTACTGATCTAAAACTGGGCATGCACCCTTACCCAGGGGTGGAACTCTGTCTGAGTGTTGATCTTTCATTTTAATAGTCTATTTACTGATCTAAAACTGGGCATGTACCTAACAGGCGTTCGTCCGATTTGTGTCCAAAACGATGGTTTTTACTCAACTCTCCGTGTCATTCTCTGGAGGACATGTGTCTTCTCCGTAAATGAAACGGATACTTCCGATAGTAATTATATTTATATAAATTTTTCTATTTATTATACATATATGAATATGTGGTTATTGATTAAAAGGATTATTTGACACTGTTAGTCAAATATATGGATTTAGAATTAACCTAAATCTTTCAAGTTGGCAGAGCCTTGTGATATGCTTTTGGATTACGGCCGAATATGTCACTAATATGATTCGCAATATCTGAGCTTCGAATCAATGCATTCTTACACTTGTAAGTTAAAATGGTATATCAGTAAATACATTGATTACTAGATTAAACTTAATTTCAACTTTAATGGGTAGATTTATTACTGGATTAACCATCACTTCCATATTCATAGCTACATTCGTTAATAGGTTAACCTTCACTTCTATATTCATAGCTATATTCATTAATAGGTTAACCTTCACTTCTATATTCATAGATTCATTTATTAATAGGTTAACCTTCAGTTCTATATTCATAGATATATAAATTAATAGGTTAACCTTCAGTTCTATATTCATAGCTACATATATTAATAAGTTAACCTTCACTTCTATATTCATAGCTATATTCATTAATAGGTTAATCTTCAGTTCTATATTCATAGATATATAAATTAATAGGTTAACCTTCAGTTCTATATTCATAGCTACATACATTAATAGGTTAACCTTCAGTTCTATATTCATAGCTACATACATTAATAGGTTAACCTTCACTTCCTTGTTCATAGCTAGATACATTAATAGGTTAACCTTCAGTTCTATATTCATAGCTACATACATTAATAAGTTAACCTTCAGTTCTATATTCATAGCTACATACCATTTTCTGTCCTGAAGCTGTTAAGATTATTCTCATACAAATTATGCATATAATTCACATTATGGTAACCAGTACGCCTTATCTTCCATTTCATATAACTAAAACCCATCATTCCACTGTCTAAATCGCTAAATGATTTAAACCATTTTGTAAATCAACATCATCCTCTTCACATCTTAATGTCATCTGGAAATTTAAGTGACTCACTTCATCTTATTTTCTACGTCATCGACGTAAATGAAAAAGAGCAAAGGTTCTAAAAACGTCAAAGATGTGATATCGCTTTATCATAACATAAAGATAAACGTGTTTACAGATCAACTGAGTAATAACAAATAAAACTGTTTAGCCCATTATAGACATGAGAAGTGTACATAAAATATTATCATCGTTGACTTTAAACGAACACAACAGTATTTAAGATTGGACTTTAAACTTATGCATTTCTTAATTACTTTTTATACGTAAATAAACAAATGTTGTTTTTCAACAGAACTTGTTCATGGAAATGGAACAAAGTGTGGTCTGAGTACCGAACATGACGGTGCTAAATGTGTTTAATTTTTTTGATGTGAAATCATTACAGTAAGTGGATTAATTATGATGAAATTCGTTTTACTTTGTCCTATAGTTGTTAACCGTAAGTTTATAGACTCTCGTCTCTGTAATCCATATTTATATGTACATAAAGGATACTCTATTGTATAGGTTTGTGTACAACAAAAAACAGTCATGTTCATTTGATATTTACCGAATAGACGAAGACACACTTCTATAGACACTGTGTTCCTCACTTGTAGCCAGGACGTCAGAGATGTTTATAGGGGTTTAATTGAGACTTTCATGGAAGAACGTTATTGTTTTGAAAACCTCGGTTTTCCTTTGAAAATATTGTAAGAGTATATAGGAAACATTAACGTTAATAACGTCTTTAGCATTATTTATATAACATATGTATATGAATTAGTTCAATATTTTTCTAACGTAAACTTTGATTTATAAATGTTATTACAGTTTGTTTTGTAATTTCGCACAAAGCTACTCGAGGGTTATCTGTGCTAACCGTCCCTAATTTAGCAGTGTAAGACTAGAAGGAAGGCAGCTAGTCATCACCACCCACCGCCAACTTTTAGGCTACTCTTTTACCAACGAAAAGTGGGATTGACCGTCACATTATAACAGTGGGAGGGCGAGCATGTTTGGCGCGACGCGGGCGCGAACCCGCGCGCCTTACGCGCTTGGCCATGCCGGGCCCTATTATTACAGCGCCTAGATAATCTTTCAAAGTGGTTCAATGTTTCGTAAAGATATTTCATCTTTATCAAAATATTATTACTTATCTTCTTTCGTAAATCTGCCAATTTTTGTTTTTGTTATTCAGTTTCATTAAAATTCTCATAATCTTGCAAATGTATTACAGGGTATTGTTAATAACAAAACATGTTTGGATGCTCATTCAAAACGAATACTAAATACGTCTAAAATAACTCACTATTGTCGTAAGAAGTTATTATGAAACTAACTTTTGTTTGTAACGTAACGAAATATGAGTTAAAATAAATCAAACTAGTAGATCAAGATCGTTTGTGAAACAAATTCATTGTTCGTGTTACTTAGCGACAAAAATATAACGTGATGTTGTTAGTCTATACTCTGTAAATATAAAATAAAATGTACAGACAACAAAACTGGTGAAGTAATAAAAACGTTGGTAATATAACAGAAACGACTTAAGTTCAATCGATATTTTTACTGTCGTGATAAATTTTATACAGTTGGCTCTAGGCTAGGTTATTCCACACTACGTCTTTACTTTATTATCACAAACTCGCTGTACTTATAAGGTTTCATAAGACTCCCTTCACAGTTCATTTCCACCCCGTCACTAAAATTATAATAGGCAGGCAGTAATCGAACTGTTCTATTTGGATAAACGCATTTTGGCTTTTATGTTTCCTTCTATTTAGAGAAATCAAGGGTAATACCACGTGACACACACTGACTTTTATATATGTTAGGTAATATCACTCATGGTATTCCATTCTGTACGAAACAAATGGTCACGACTGTATGACAAATAAACGACATTAAAATAAAATACATATGTCACAGGATTTTTAAGTACTAATAACTAAGACTTTCTCAGGATCAGTGATGACGAGAAAACCCACTTGTAGAGAAAAATATACGAATAAAAACGGCTGGTTTGGGTTGAGAAAATTTTTATGTAGAGGAGCGAACAACATCTAAGCACACCTTCTACATTCCTACACTCAATTACACAACCCCCTTCAAACATGTGGTCAGCTATCAGTCAGTTACCCCTTTCTTTGTGAACCTGACAATGACCGAAGAAGGTCGAAACGTGTTCGCTCTTCTACATAAAAAAATTCTCAACCCAAACCAGCCGTTTTTAGTAAAACATATATATATTCCTCAGGATCGTAACCAACATTTAATCAATGAAAATACAAAAATTTATCTCAGAACGGCTGCTATGGATATTAACACTTTTATTGATAAGGAGAGAACAACGTTTCGACCTTCCTAGGTCATCTTCAGGTTAACAAAGAGAGTTTGCAACGTTGGATTGGTTTCTTTCGTTTGTTTTGTACTCGAGGGCTATCTGTGCCAGATGTCCCTAATTTAACAGCTTAAGATTAGAGAGAAAGCAGCTAGTCATCACCATCCACCACCAACTCTTGGGCTGCTCTTTTACCAACGAATAGTGGAATTGACCGTTACATTATAAGACCTCCATGGCTGAAGGGGCAAGCATGTTTGATATGACGGGGACTCGAACCCGCGACCCTCTGATTACAAGTCGAGTACCTTAACCACCTGGCCTTGCAGTTGGATGTTAGGTTATTATTTAGTACAGGTATAAATGAGTTCCTTTATATTGGTTTAATTTTGGTTTTATTTGCTGTATAAGTTGGGCTTCTTTGTTTATATTTGTTTCCCTACTTAGTATCTAGGTGTTTTCTATAGTTATGTTTAGTTGACTTGCAGTGTTCAAAAATGTATGAAGGTGTTTTTTAATCTTTTTTTCCATTTTTTTTTTTTGCTTGTTTCTCTAATGTAGTAGTCGTGACAGTTGTTGTATTGTATTTAATAAATTATGTTGGTGTTGTCAGTGTAATTTTTACATAGTATGAACTTTAGTTTTGTACCATGTTTTTGAATAAATTTGATGTTTACTGGAGTGTTATGTTTTGTTATAAGATTTTTTTCCAAATCTTCGTTATTTTTTCGCTAATGTCAGGAACATATGTTATACAGCAGCATAAAGTTTTGTAGTTTGTTGTATCTTGTGATTTATTGTTGTTTATTTGTTGTTGGTCTAGGTGTGTGTGTATAATGTTTTCCAAAGTGTTTTGATGAAATTTGTTGATGAAGTGTTGTTTTATTTTGTTGATTTCACTGTTAATTTTATCAGGTGAACATAGTTTTGTTGCTGTGTTTATTTAGTTTCTCAGCATGTTGAGTTTTTTATTTGTTTCACATGCTGAGTCTCAGAGAATGTATAATTCAGTATGGGTGATTTTTCTGTGGATTTCTGTTTTGAATTTTGTATCAGTTCTAGTGATTTTGAGGTTAATAAATGCTATTTGGTTAGTTTTTCGTAGGTCAGAATAAATGTTTTCTGATATTGTGTTGTTTTTTTCGATTTGTAGTACTATATTTTTCAATTGGTTTTCATGTGTTTTGTTGGATTTGTGTTTATTCTTACCTATAAAAGATCGACTCCACAACTATACGGCACCCCAAACCTCACAAACCCGATTGTCTACTGCGACCCATAACGGCGACCTATGGATCATTTAACTACAACCTCGGTAAATATACAGCGTGGGTATTTTCTAAATATGTAACACCAGGTGGCTCCTTTTTCAAAGACTCACTTTTTAAAGACTAACTTTAAATATCTTCTTAATCAACTAAATCATAAAGCCTTAATGGTCACTTTTGATGTAATCTTTCTCTCCAGAGAAGTCCCAACAACTGAAGCGTACAAGATAACTTTAGAACTTTATATCCAAGATCCCAACCCATTGATACACATCCCCAGCAACAAATTAGCAATCCTTATAGAATTCATTTCCACCAAAAGTAACTTTATGTTCAGTAACAAAAACTACCTAGATAGAAATGGCCTGAGTATGGGGAATCCCGTATCACCAGTTCTAGCCAACATTTTTATAACACAGATTGAATCACAAGCGATCAGTTCATCCTTACATCCACCACTATACTGGTACAGGTATGTTGATAATACAATTGCTGGATTCACACCTACAGAACACAGACTTAGTTTTTCAACCACATTAACTTGATACACTCTATGTTCATCTATGAACAGGAAAAAACTAAACAAATAGCATTTCTTAACCTCAAGATCGCTAGAACTGATACACAATTCAAAACAGAAATCCACAGAAAAATCATCCATACTGGATTATACATTCCCTGGGACTCAGCACATGAAACAAAACAAAAACTCAATATATTAATAAACTAAATAAACATAGCAACAAAACTATGTTCATCCGATAAAATCAACAATAAAATCAACAAAATAAAACAACACTTCATCAACAACAACAAATTTCCTCAAAACACTTTGGAAAAAAAAAATACACACACACACCTAGACCAACAATAAATCCCAAGATACAACAAACTTCAAAACTTTATACTGTTGTATACCATATGTTTCTGACATCAGCGAAAAAATAACGAAGATTTTTGTTGAAGACAACTCATAACAAATCACAACATTCCAGTAAACATCAGATTTATTCAAAAACCAAGTACAAAATTAAAGTTCATACTATGTAAAAACTACACTGACAAACACAACACCAACATAATTTATAAAATACAATGTGATAACTGCCACGACTTTTATATTAGAGAAACAAGCAGGAAAATGGAAACTAGATTAAGAAAAAAACATCTTCACACGTTTTAGAACACTGCAAATCAAATAAACACAAAATAACCATAGAGGACACTCAGCTACTAAGTAGGGAAACAAATATAAACAAACGCCAAACAAAGAATCCCTACTTTTACAGCAACTAAAACCAATCTGTTATCATAACGTTTTTTTGAACTTCGAAAAATTTCAGTAAAGAACGAAAAGTGATTTGGTCAGCTAAATAAAAACAATATACAGACATGCAGACAGACACCAGTTAGAGTTTCTAAAACACAACTGTTTCTTCGTAATTTATTTTTTGTATAAATACTTACCCTTTCTTAGTTCATTAGTAGGATAACTACACGAAAGAAAACTACCACATTAGTTCATTAGTAGGATAACTACACGAAATAAAACTACCACATTAGTTCATTAGTAGGATAACTACACGAAAGAAAATTACCACATTAGTTCATTAGTAGAATTACTACACGAAAGAAAACTACCACATCTCTGCTAACAGTTTGGAGAAAAGATAATTTTTTGTCCTAAAATAAAACAGTTTAAACGTTAAGTGTAATAGACTTGAAATGCAAACAAGACAACCTTAAAATTAATTATTGTGGTTCCACCTTTACTGTAAAATAAGTTCGTGAAACGAGTTTCATGTCTGGAATCCATTAAGAATAGTGAATAGAACAACAAAACAGTACCAGAAGAAAGGCCTGTATATGTTTTATGTTTAAATTATACTAACAAATTTTATGAATCGTACTGTTTCTGTAGAATGTTGTAACTTAGAGTTTAGTTTAAGCTAATTTTTATTGTAAACAATGTCAGAATATTCAAAACTTTATTGTCAGAATGTCAGCGTGAGGGAAATTATGAGATTCATTTCAGTTGATGACTTGCTCTTGAGAAATACAATTGTTTCGCTATTTTTACATGTATAATCACTACTACCTCGCTTTCCAATTAATAATAATTGATCTACCCTTGAAAAAGAGATTTCCGGGCCAAATAGAGGAAAACATTTGACCCTAGTCGCTTGACAACTTCCTAGCCGGACGTTGTGTTAGTTAACACTATCTTGAACATTTGGTTTGTTTTTATTGGTATTGCTTTGTTATCAAAGTCACTGGTATGGTTATGACTTTACCTTAATGTAATAAATATAACTTGAATTGTTTTAAACACATAATATTTACATATTTATTTTGTACAACCCTTTAATATACCGCTTAGCGTTGATGTAACTAAGGTGAGAGATACCTGTAAATTTATAGAATCTACATTTAGCGTGAAAAGTCGTAACTTTCTGTGCAATTTGAAGAAGAACGTAAAAATAAAAAAGTGAGTGAGTCACCAGTTCTTTAGCCCGGCGTATGCAGGTGGTTAAAGGTGAATTTTACAGAAAAAAGAAAACTTTGCAGTCAAAAGAACTACTCATACTGACTAATTTTGCAGGTTCACATCTTTTATAAAAATATGTGCTAATAAATGAAACATAGAACTTGGTGCAGAAAGAGCCCTTTCCGAGCGGCAATTCGAACGTTTTAGTTTTTACGTTTGCCACTAGGAAAAGTACTGTGACGTAATAGTTGCCAAACAAACCGCCAACGCCAGCTCGTTGAATAAAATAAACATGGCCAGTGCATACGGAGAAACAGAGGCGGAGTCTGTTTTGACTTTGTGTTCTGAACAATGTTGAGTAGCACCGTATCAATTGGAACCTACTCTGAACGAACCTAGAACAGTTACTTTTGACACAGATCTGACAAGTTTTAGTGATGAAGACTACACGAGCGAGTGTAGCGAAACTGTCAGTGATACTGATAGTGCCCAGGCCGGTTGCGAGTCGGTCATACCTCAGTGGAAGAATGGTAAGCGTAAGTCATGTCAACAAATATGGTCTGTATTATTTCACGTGCAATTTTAAGCACCTCGAAATCTGTCTGGTGTTTATAAATTATTGTTATCACAGACTGGGTTTTATTTGTTTATACTTTGCCGACTATGGTAACTAATACTCGGCCCTTCCACAATCATTGTACCGGGTATTTATGACTCGTAACAAAATGGATTTCAATTATACATTATAATTCTGTCTAAAAATTAAACTAGATGTAGCAGTCCAAATAGTTAACTTATCTTGAAATGTTAAATTTGAAAAATGGAATTCTTCAATCTTTTCTATATGTAAAAATGAAACAAAAACATCTACAGAATGATCTACCAGCTTTTAAACTTGGAATATACTCTATTTGGGATAGATTTGTCCACTGTCTAGACTAGAAAATCAAGGTTTCACTGACTTTCAGGTGCCACAAATGCAAAACACGCCCATGAATGTGAAATGTGTATGTCTAGTTACATTCTTCAAAACTTGTACTTTTTAAATTACTATATTATACTAGTCATTGTTTATCGTTTTATACTGCACACATACCTTTAAGTTTGTTCTTTTCGTTATGGCAAGGGATGACTCCAGAGGGGTGGAACCTTTACGCTGCAGACTGAGATCAGTCCTCAGCTGTACACGAGGAAAGATGGTGGGGACGATCCTGTCTACTGCCGATGGTTTTTTCAGTCTCAACTTGCCTGGCTTGAAACCCACGGAATCCAAACCAGTGGGATCCGACACAAACTATGTGCGTTCAAAGTGATCTTGACAAAGCTTTGCATGGTGTGAAGGAGTCCAGTTCTTCCTATTGACCATCTGCACCCACTGTCGCCACCTTGCCGGTTCCTTCTCCTTGCACGGAAACGAAAAGAAGCTTTTGCCCGATGCCAAACCGTTTTTACAACCATACTCGTAAGCAACGCAGTAAACCATGTTATCATAAACCAAATATAAAGTAGAAATATCAAGACAAAAAATAGTCTCACAAAGTATATAATCCGAAAAAAACACCGATAGATTTACATAAAACACCAGCACTGAAAGGAACACAATGGTCGGCGCGCAACAAAGCGCATTTGGCAACTATTACGTCATAGTTATAAAACATTACGGAAACAGCCGAACGACCGAGAGGAACTTGAGTTCGAGGACCCGCATATTTTGTTTCATTTTTTACTCAAAAACTAAAGTGTTTAAAAATATGGCAACCACACAGGAATTATACCTAACCAAAGTACAGTGTTTAAGGCAATTATTAAATTTGTTGAAAACTCACCTTTAAGGCACTCGACTCGTAATCTGAGAATTGCGGGCTCGAATCCCCGTCACACCAAACGGTCAATCCCACTATTCGTTGGTAAAAGAGAAGATCAAGAGTTAGCGGTGGGTGTTGATGACTAGCTATCTTCCCTCTAGTCTTAAATTAGGAATGGTTAGCGCAGATAGCCGTCGTGTAGCTTTTTTACAAAATTCAAAACCAAACCAGTTCTCTAAAGTTTCGGTGTTATTTTTTTTGTAAATATCACATTGTTAGGTTACAATTATTGTTGATGTTAATGTGCTTTTTTTATTGTTACTGAAACCTTGTTATATCAGTCGACAATAAATGTTGTTTTCATCATCATATAAATGTGTTGAATCTGTTTATTTCTCATGCAACTTAAAATCCAGTCAATTTGTTAACTACAAAACACTCACATTATTTCTTAGCCAAATATGCTATTATTTGCGGGTTTACCTTGTAGGAAAATCATTTATTTGTTTTTTAACTGAAAATAGCACACACACATTCGTGATCCCTTGTAGGCCTAATCTAAAAAAAAACAAAACGTTTCAATATAAATTTCAGAATTACCGTATGCTAATACGTTTCTAACATCTAACAGGAATCTCCATGATATATCACGTTCTTTCTCATTGAGAATTATTTTATATTCAACATACTCAAATGGAAGATTTACAAGAAATCTTGTGAATTCAATATGTTTTTATAATTACATAATAATTATCCAACAATGCGTTTTTTATGAACACTTGTCCTTTCTCATTGAGAATTATTTTATATTCAACATGCTCAAATGGAAGATTTACAAGAAATCTTGTGAATTTAATATGTTTTTATAATTACCTAATAATTCTCCAACAATGCGTTTTTTTGAACGTTTGTCCTTTCTCAGTTCTTTAGTAGGATAACTATATAACTACATATTATTTTAAACATTGCTAGTATTACCACCCTCTATTAGAAGATTTACAATAAATTTACAGTTTTTTTGGTTTTTTTACAGTTACCTATCAAGTTTCCAAAAATGCTATTTTACATCAGGTTATGGTTTTGTTTTACAGCCGCTTTACTTTCAGGTAAATCTTTAAAAGTTTTCTTTTCAAAAAATTAATTGCTCGATGTTATTAAAATTTTAAAAACATGTGAAATTCAAAATCTGTTTATGTAAAATATGAAAAAGGAATACACCCAGCATGTATTATTAAATATAATGCTAGTAATATTACTTGTTCATCCTTGTATCTTATGCCAGCTCTACATGTGTTATTAAATATAATACTAGTAATATTACTTGTTCATCATTGTAGCTTATGCCAGCTCTACATGTGTTATTAAATATAATGCTAGTAATATTACTTGTTCATCATTGTAGCTTATGCCAGCTCTACATGTGTTATTAAATATAATGCTAGTAATATTACTTGTTCATCCTTGTATCTTATGCCAGCTGTACATGTGTTATTAAATATAATGCTAGTAATATTACTTGTTCATCATTGTAGCTTATGCCAGCTCTACATGTGTTATTAAACATAATGCTAGTAATATTACTTGTTCATCATTGTAGCTTATGCCAGCTCTACATGTGTTATTAAACATAATGCTAGTAATATTACTTGTTCATCATTGTAGCTTATGCCAGCTCTACATGTGTTATTAAATATAATGCTAGTAATATTACTTGTTCATCATTGTAGCTTATGCCAGCTCTACATGTGTTATTAAATATAATGCTAGTAATATTACTTGTTCATCCTTGTATCTTATGCCAGCTGTACATGTGTTATTAAATATAATACTAGTAATATTACTTGTTCATCATTGTAGCTTATGCCAGCTCTACATGTGTTATTAAACATAATGCTAGTAATATTACTTGTTCATCATTGTAGCTTATGCCAGCTCTACATGTGTTATTAAATATAATGCTAGTAATATTACTTGTTCATCCTTGTATCCTATGCCAGCTCTACATGTGTTATTAAATATAATACTAGTAATATTACTTGTTCATCCTTGTACCTTATGCCAGCTCTACATGTGTTATTAAATATAATGCTAGTAATATTACTTGTTCATCCTTGTAGCTTATGCCAGCTCTACATGTGTTATTAAATATAATACTAGTAATATTACTTGTTCATCTTTGTACCTTATGCCAGCTCTACATGTGTTATTAAATATAATACTGGTAATATTACTTGTTCATCATTGTAGCTTATGCCAGCTCTACATGTGTTATTAAATATAATACTAGTAATATTACTTGTTCATCCTTGTACCTTATGCTAGCTCTACATGTGTTATTAAATATAATACTAGTAATATTACTTGTTCATCATTGTAGCTTATGCCAGCTCTACATGTGTTATTAAATATAATACTAGTAATATTACTTGTTCATCATTGTAGCTTATGCCAGCTCTACATGTGTTATTAAATATAATACTAGTAATATTACTTGTTCATCCTTGTAGCTTATGCCAGCTCTACATGTGTTATTAAATATAATACTAGTAATATTACTTGTTCATCATTGTAGCTTATGCCAGCTCTACATGTGTTATTAAATATAATGCTAGTAATATTACTTGTTCATCCTTGTACCTTATGCCAGCTCTACATGTGTTATTAAATATAATACTAGTAATATTAATTGTTCATCCTTGTAGCTTATGCCAGCTCTACATGTGTTATTAAATATAATGCTAGTAATATTAATTGTTCATCCTTGTAGCTTATGCCAGCTCTACATGTGTTATTAAATATAATGCTAGTAATATTACTTGTTCATCCTTGTAGCTTATGTCAGCTCTACAAAACCTTTTGAAATTTGAGAAAACAGAGTGATGTGGGAATAATCCGAGACCTCTCACTGTAATGGCCAGTGTAAGGGACTTTATGAACCCTCCACATTGTGCGAGAAGGTAACTTTTACTAACAGATAATTACCTAAAAATGAATTATAATACAGGATTGTAGTTATAATGTTGAGTAAGAAGAAAGTGTGTATTTATATTTTCTGCAATGCTTATCAACTTGCACATTTGCAGTAGTATAAGTTACAAAACAAAAACCACATCTGTGTGTTTTCTTCCCTCAAAGCCACACACCGGACTATCCGCGGAGTTCAGCGATGGGACTCGAACCCCGTGACTTTAGTGTTGTAAATCCGTAGACTTACCACTGTACCAGTGAGGGATTTGTCGTATATCTTCCCTAAAAATTTTAATAATCATTCTACTTACTGTAGTCAATATGAAATGTGACGTTAAATCTCTAAAATTAATTAACCTTTGCCCTAACCCACGTGACTTGGTATACATTTAAGTGTTGTAACCCTCAACTTAGAAAGTTTGATTCCTACGGTAAATAATCCAATGTAAGCCTTTCAAGTTAATCAAATGAAAACTAACTTTCATTAATACATTACAGTATTCTACACATTTTAACGTTACTAATTAAGTGAGAGTTACACAAACAGTAATAAAAACTAATAATGTGAGAAAATGTTTTTCTAACAATATATTTTTATTGAAATATATATATACTATTGTTACTAATTATTTAATTTTATTTTATATCTTAGATTCATATATTCTTTTCATATATAATGTGTTAGAGAATTTGATCACATATACAACAGGAACATCAAAAGTGTAATATTACTTCATATCTCATGCACTAATAATAATGTAAAAAACACACATAAAGAGCCTTAATTAAACATTTTAATAATTATTAGACATTTTTTCAGGTATTATATCACACCTTTTATTTAATAAAACTGACACCATGAACCAGGAGAGTGGTTGAACACTGATACCGTGAACCAGGATAGTGGTTCATAATAAGGATCAAACCTGGAATTGGACAAAACTCTAATAGAACGCTTGGGCAAAACACACCTTAAATAGTATAGTTCCGAATAATATCTTAAAATCTTTATTAGTGTATATAGGACATTACAAGGTACACAAATATATAAAATCTTTATTAGTGTATATAGGACATTACAATGTACATAAATATATAAAATCTTTATTAGTGTATATAGGACATTACAATGTACATAAATATTTAAAATCTTTATTAGTGTATATAGGACATTACAATGTACATAAATATATAAAATCTTTATTGGTGTATATAGGGCATTACAATGTACATAAATATATAAAATAATATATAAAATCTTTACTGGTGTATATAGAACATTACAATGTACATAAATATATAAAATAATATTTAAAATCTTTATTAGTGTATATAGGACATTACAATGTACATAAATATATAAAATCTTTATTAGTGTATATAGGACATTACAATGTACATAAATATATAAAATCTTTATTAGTGTATATAGGACATTACAATGTACATAAATATATAAAATCTTTATTAGTGTATATAGGACATTACAATGTACATAAATATATAAAATCTTTATTAGTGTATATAGGGCATTACAATGTACATAAATATATAAAATAATATATAAAATCTTTACTGGTGTATATAGAACATTACAATGTACATAAATATATAAAATAATATTTAAAATCTTTATTAGTGTATATAGGACATTACAATGTACATAAATATATAAAATAATATTTAAAATCTTTATTAGTGTATATAGGACATTACAATGTACATAAATATATAAAATAATATTTAAAATCTTTATTAGTGTATATAGGACATTACAATGTACATAAATATATAAAAATTTACGCATTTTACATTTACAAGCTTTACGGGAAAAGGTTTAATTGTTTTAAATTTTGCGCAAAACAACACGAGGGTTATCTGCGCCAGCCGTCGCTAATTTAGCACTATAAGAGTAGGTGGAAGGCAGCTAGTCAACTCTTGGGCTACTCTTTTCCCAACGAATAGTGGATTGACTGTAACATTATAACGCCCCCTTGTTTAAAAGGGCGAGCATGTCCATGGCTACAATAAAAAACTGTGTATTCAACCAAAATCTTTTGTACAGTACTAAACAAAGCACTTTGAGGATCGTATGGGTATTGCGAAGTTAATTACCTTCATTAATAATTAGCTGCATGATTTAGAACTACTTAATTATTATTAAAATATAATCTAATTCCAGTTTTAATACATAAATGGTCTATATGTTATTATGGTGTACAATAATTTTGTGACTCTGGTGTTATCAGATATTTGTTATGTCTTTCACTACTGAAAAGTAACATTACTCTGTTGCTGTCTTTGTTTAAATATGTTGATAATAAAAATTGATTATCCAATTCAGTAGCTACATATGTGGGTCCCGTCACACAATCATGAAAGTTGCATGTATGTTTGTAATACCAGAATCTATATACAATAAATATAGTTATCCATTTATCAGTACACGTCCGAAACAAAAACATCAGTCTAGCTTTGTTATTCATTTATCTGTAAATAGAAAGATACTTATACAGAAACTATTTATACTCACTGTATATTCCAGCTGCAGCATAACGTTTTATGTGTCTAACTAATGCTATCCAATAGCTAATAACTACAGTAAATCATCATGAACGTATCAAATAGCTGAAAAATATGTTTAATATTATAAAGTTAGCTACTACATCTACTAAACCGGCGAAGATAACCCTCGTGTAGCTTTGTGAAAAATTTAAAACAAACTAACAAAATCAGTTATTTACTTGAATTAGAGCATAAAATATAAATAAAACTCTATGGATAAAAAATAGAACATTTGGAAAGCTGACAAGAGATATATAATAAAAATCAAGATTGTTCATACTATAGACATTATTTCTTCAAGGTACAAATTCCTATATTTATTTCATACTGTTATCAAGAAATAAATTTGGTGAATTCAACATAGAGATTTTGGACTTGAGCAAATAATGTCCATACTATCATCAGCATTGTTTGTTTATCTTGTACTATCCCTTTTTGAAGGTTGTTTTTAAATTCCTAATTTTTAATTATATTCTTTGTCGATATAAACCACTCAACAAAAAGTGCGATATTTTTAGGTTTAGATGAAATGTAGATATAATCAATGTCGTCTGTTGATATACCGGAAACAAATTATGGTTTCTATAAACCGCTAAACAGAAAGAAACAAAATAAAAAAAAACAAACAGATCAATGAAGTAATTAAAATGAATTAACATATTTATAAGCTTGAGAGACGTGGACGCACAATAACAAATAAAACTCTTTAAACTAGAGACATCTGGTGTGTAAATATAAAAAATGATCAACATTGAGTTTAGTTTTCATTTTCAAACTAAATATTCTTTACTTACGTTTAATGTGTTACTCAATGTTTTTATTGTGTTTTTCTTACTTTTAAACAGAATTACTTAATGGAAATGAAACAAACTGTCGTTTGAATACCATGACTACGAAGACGATAATAAATATGTTCTGAAAATATCTTTTATAAATAACTTCCAGGATATGTTCTATATGAATTTAGGTTGTAGGTAAGTTTGAACTCCTGTAGGTAACAATTAATGTACTGTAACAACTATTTAGTTCAAAATGTTCAAACAAACAAGAAATCTCTTCAAATAACTAGTTTGATGTTTTTGTACTTATTGTAATAGTTATACCATGAATATTGTAATTCGTTACTACTTACTCAGGTGTGATTTCACAAATCATCACATGTCCATCAATTTATTTATTTTTTTAATATTTTGCAGTGTTCACGTCATGGTTAGTGGTTTATCTTACATGCTCAGCTATAACTCTGAAGGTTCATAAATTCGGGTTTCTATACCAGTAGTAGACACTGAACAGATAACCTATTGTATAGGTTCGTGGTCATCAAATAAACTGTCATGTTCATTTTATTTTTACAGAATAGCTGAAGACGCTTTAGGATGTATAGACACTATATTCACCACTTGTAGCCAGGACGTCAGAGATGTTTACAAGGGTTTAATTGAAACTTTCATGGAAGAATCCAATTGTTTTGAAAACCTTGGTTTTCCTTTGAAATTGAAGATGTTTTAAGAGTATATGGGAAACATTAACGTTGATAACGTCTTTAGCATTATTTATGTAACATATGTATGTGAACTAGTTCATTATGTTTGTAATATTTCTATGTAAAATCTGGTTTATAAATATTATTACAGAGCCTAGATAATCTTTAAAATTGATTTAATGTTTCGTGGAGATATTTCATCTTTATTAAAATATTATTACTTATGTTCTTTCGTAAATCTAGGAATTTTTGTTTATTGTATTCAGTTTTATTAAAATTTTATTTTATCATGGAAATATATTACAGGGTATCAGTGCAAAACGCTGTCTGGATGTTCACTCAACACAGACACAAAACACTTGGAGAACAATCAACACTATTATAAGTCTCTGTTGTTGTCACAGTTATCTAACTAACAGGTTCATGTTACTTTGACACCAGTCGTAGTTTTAATGTATACCCGAAGTTCTTCCAAACAAATATAATTTTTTCTGTTTAATTAGCAACATTTTTATGACCTTTTTTTGTATGAATACTAACCCTACCTCAGTTCATTACTGTAACATAACTTGCTGCTCGTTTAGTGGTATCGAATTTCCCAACCTTCTAATGTGTTTGTTTTTATCTGCTTTTTTTTCACTTCCGATTCGTAATTAATTTTGAGTTCACTTCCTTGTTCGGTGACTATATAATGTTATGTTAAGCTGAGCTGCATTTAGAATAGTATTGGAACTTAAGAAGCTAGTGAGAAAATACAGGAATTTACAGTTCTTTTCTTTCATATTTATCAAAATGAACGTTTATAGAAGATTTTGGTTTTCTTTGATGGTCACTTTACTTTCAGGTTCGCCTTTCAATGTTTTCTGTCATACATTTGAAGGACTAGTTATTACAATTAGTAGTTATTACAGTTATTACAATTAGTAGTTATTACAGTTATTACAATTAGTAGTTATTACAGTTATTACAATTAGTATTTATTACAGTTACAGTTATTACAATTAGTAGTTATTACAGTTACAGTTATTACAATTAGTAGTTATTACAGTTACAGTTATTACAATTAGTAGTTATTACAGTTACAGTTATTACAATTAGTAGTTATTACAGTTATTACAATTAGTAGTTATTACAATTAGTATTTATTACAGTTACAGTTATTACAATTAGTAGTTATTACAGTTATTACAATTAGTATTTATTACAGTTATTACAATTAGTAGTTATTGCAGTTACAGTTATTACAATTAGTATTCATTACAGTTACAGTTATTACAATTAGTAGTTATTACAGTTACAGTTATTACAATTAGTATTTATTACAGTTACAGTTATTACAATTAGTAGTTATTACAGTTACAGTTATTACAATTAGTATTTATTACAGTTACAGTTATTACAATTGGTAGTTATTACAGTTATTACAATTAGTATTTATTACAGTTATGGTGTTAATATCTGTTTCAGGTAGCATCTCTGTCACTAATGCCGGTGTTATAGTGTTAATATCTGTTTCAGGTAGCATCTCTGTCACTAATGCCGGTGTTATAGTGTTAATATCTGTTTCAGGTAGCATCTCTGTCACTAATGCCGGTGTTATGAAACTTACGGAAAATTGTGGAGCCAGAGAGACACGTCACAAACTTCACGAATCCGAACAATGTGTTAACTTGAAAGCCGAACTACGAGACCTGTACACTTCTCCCTTTACAATCGATACAACAAAACCCTCCAGATTATGCGAGTAAGTAACTCAGCCTCTCTGATGTCTTTCTTAACCACTACTAAGTTGAGATAATTAATTTAAAATAATTTCCAATAAGTGATTGTATTTATAGTGATGAGGAAGTGATCAGAGTGCATATTTTCATTATCTGTCATGTTTACAAACGTACAAAGATACAATAATGTGAAAAGCAATCTCTCTGAACTTGTTGTATCCTGAAATCAATGAGTCACTTAACTATTTCATATCTCTTGTTAGTAAATATTAGCTGTGTGAAATCATTCAAGTGAGCAAAATCTATCGTTTAACGTAACAGTAATATCTAAAAGTAATATACAATTGTAACAGTATTTTGTTTTATTATTAATTATTTGATTGTTAGCTAGCATCATAAATATTATATTTTGTAAACGTAGGTTCGTTAGTAATGTTGGTATAGTTATTTAATTAATATACAAAACAGGATGTTTTCTGTGTATAGAGACGTTTTCTACTCTCACACAACCAATCTTGGCATGCACCCTTACCCAGGGTCTGAGTGTTGACCTTTCATGTTAATAGTCTATTTACTGATCTAAAACTGGGCATGCACCCTTACCCAGGGTCTGAGTGTTGACCTTTCATGTTAATAGTCTATTTACTGATCTAAAACTGGGCATGCACCCTTACCCAGGGGTGGAACTCTGTCTGAGTGTTGACCTTTCATGTTAATAGTCTATTTACTGATCTAAAACTGGGCATGCACCCTTACCCAGGGGTGGAACTCTGTCTGAGTGTTGACCTTTCACGCTAATAGTCTATTTACTGATCTAAAACTGGGCATGCACCCTTACCCAGGGGTGGAACTCTTTGTCTGAGTGTTGACCTTTCACGCTAATAGTCTATTTACTGATCTAAAACTGGGCATGCACCCTTACCCAGGGGTGGAACTCTTTGTCTGAGTGTTGACCTTTCACGTTAATAGTCTATTTACTGATCTAAAACTGGGCATGCACCCTTACCCAGGGGTGGAACTCTTTGTCTGAGTGTTGACCTTTCATGTTAATAGTCTATTTACTGATCTAAAACTGGGCATGCACCCTTACTCAGGGGTGGAACTCTGTCTGAGTGTTGACCTTTCATGTTAATAGTCTATTTACTGATCTAAAACTGGGCATGCACCCTTACCCAGGGGTGGAACTCTGTCTGAGTGTTGACCTTTCATGTTAATAGTCTATTTACTGATATCAATCATCTACCTAAGGGACGGTCCTCCGTTATAGTGTCAAAGAAGATGGAAAGCACATTGGGATTTTTACACAATCCACCGTGTCATTCTCTGGAGACCCTGTGTCTTCTTCGTACGTTAAACGGATACGTTAACTAGTATATATTATATATACTATTATATTTTTATAAAGTCTCCCGCTAAAATGTAAAACTACATTTTAGAGTTACAGCACTAAAATGAGGGGTTTCGAGTCCCCTCGATGGATTCAGCAAATATTCCGATGTGGCTTTGCTATAAAGAAACACACTCATTTATTATTATGAGAATCATTTCGTGCTGTTTTTTACATCTATTATCTTGGTAACATATATCTTGAATTAAAGACTAAAATATTGTCAACAGAGATGACAGTATTGAATAACTAAACAATATATTGTTGTAGTCATGAATTAAAGTGGCATATTAACCCCCACTTCTGTATTAATAGGTATATCTACTACTATATTAACCCTCGCTTCTATATTAATAGGTATATCTGCTACTATATGAACCCTCGCTTCTGTATTAATAGGTATATCTACTACTATATTAACCCCACTTCTGTATTAATAGCTACATCCACTACTAAGTTAACCTTCACTTTCCATCGATGTAGGTACCTCGTTATTATCAGCAGTCCATCATAATTCCCAATAGAAGTGTCTCAGATCCTTCAGTTATTAAAATATATAATGATTTATCGTTTTGCATCAGATTTTTCTACCATATCCATAATTGTACCAGAGTCTTTCTAACAATGGAATGCTTGACAGAGAAAGAAAAGTTAAATTTTGAGAACTGGAGAAGATTATTAAATGCAGAATTAAATTATCTATGTGAAAACAACCAACTGATCTTGGCAAGTGAGTATGTTTAATACACTTGTAATGATTACATGTTAACCATAATGTTTAGGGACAACCAGTGATCTTCTGGTCCATCTTTATAGTATTATATTCTAAATAAAACTAAAACTATCAAATAAATATAAATATTAGAGCCAGTTCTTATTACTCGTATATATATCAAACTTTTGTTAAAATTTTTTGTCTTCATAAATCCGAAAAGAAGGCCTTCTAAAGGCCAACTACACTTTCAGAACAATGAAACTGTCTCAGTAAATCAAACAGAGAAAATGTCCCAAGAACACGAAACGTTTAATATCAGTGTTAACTAAAACATACAAATCTAAAGAATTTTATTTAACAATTATTCTAATTATTATAAGTTTTTAGGTAACCTAAGTAATTAGGACGTATTTACAGATAAATTAGTTAATTACAACGTGTTTAGAGATAAACTGTGTAATTAGAATGTATTTACAGATAAGTAACTAAAATGTATTTATACATTCCACGTAAACAACAGTAACAAGTAAAAATTTTAGGCCATTAAAGCCATCAAATGTGTAGACATAACAATTATCAGCGTTTCATTAAATACATCAGAAGTGTAGACATAACAATTATCAGCTTTTCATTCAAGACATCAGATGTGTAGACATAATAATTATCATCGTTTTATTCAAGACATCAGATGTGTAGACATAAGGATTATCATCGTTTTATCTGTGTCAACAGTTCACTATTGTAATTTTCAACATTCATTAGTTATGTTTACTGTGTTAATAAAGGTTTTTGGTTTACTTTTTAACAGCACTTATCAATGGGAATGCGTCTTCCTGTGATGTGAACACCAACAACAAACATGATGAATGTGTTGATAAATTATTAACTTTTATAAAAAATTTCCAACGTATGTTCCACATGTCATCAGATTGTAGGTAAGTTTGAACTTCTGTAGGTAATAATTAATGTATTGTAACAACAATATAGTCAAAATGTTCAAACCGTAGGTGTTCACAAACAAACAAGAAATCTCTTCAAACAACAAGTTTTGATGTGTTTGTTCTTATTGTAATACTTATATCTTGAATATTGTAATTTGTTACTACTTACTCAGGTGTGATTTCACAAATCATCACATGTCCATAAATGTATTTATTTTTTAATATTTTGCAGTGTTCACGTTATGGTTAAAGGTTTATTTAACATGCTCAGCTATAAATCTGAAGGTTATAACCTATTGTATAGGTTCGTGTTCATCAAATAAACTGTCACATTCATTTTATTTTTACAGAATAGCTGAAGACGCTTTTGGATGCATCGACACTATATTCACCACTTGTAGCCAGGACGTCAGAGATATTTACAAGGGTTTAATTGAGACTTTCATGGAAGAATCCAATTGTTTTGAAAACCTTGGTTTTCCTTTGAAATTGAAGATGTTTTAAGAGTATATGGGCAACATGAACATGATAACGTGTTTTACTATTGTTTATCTAAAACATGGATATGAACTAGTTCATTATGTTTGTAATATTTCTATGTAAAATCTGGTTTATAAATATTATTACAGAGCCTAGATAATCTTTAAAATTGATTTAATGTTTTGTGGAGATATTTCATCTTTATCAAAATATTATTATTTATCTTCTGTCGTAAATCTAGGAATTTTTGTTTCTTGTATTCAGTTTTATTAAAATTCTCCTAATCTTGCAAATGTATTACATTGTATTTATTATTAATCCCAAACCATATTTGAATGTTCATTCAACACGAATATTACGAAGTCTCAATAGTAAGTTGCACGGCCGTCATTGAGAATAACTGCAAACATTCACTTTGGCATGGTTGATATAAGCGTTTGCAGAAGGTTCACTGAAATGTTATTCCAAGTGGTGAAGATGGCTTCACGAAGATCACTGTTTGGAATTGACGTCCATTTCTATAAACTTCCCTTGCCATCCACTCCCAAATATTTTCAGTGGGGTTCAGTTCGGGCGAACACGCTGGATGGTCCAAAAGAATTACGTTATTCGCCATGAAAAAGTCCTTTGTCCTGCAAGCATTGTGGATTGCAATGTTGTCCTGCTGAAAAATCCAGTCATTTCCACACAAGCGAGGGCCTTCAGTCAATAAGGATGCTTTCTCCAACATGCCAATGTAGCCAGCTGCTGTTTGACGCCCCTGTATTAGCTCCATTGTTCCATGGAAGGACAAAGCACCCCAGATCATGATGGAACCTCCTCCACTATGTCGTGTAGAAAATGTCTCCGGTGGGATATCCTTATCGTGCCAGTAACATTGGAAGCCATCTGAATCATCCAGGTTAAATTTTTTCTCATCAGAGAACAAAACCTTCTTCCACTTTTCTACATCCTATGTTTGGTGCTTCTCAGCAAAGTTTAACCGAGCTGTTTCGTGGTGTGGAAGGAGGCATGGCCTTTGAAGACATGTAAGGTTTTTAAAGCCTTTCTCTTGTAGATGCCGTCTTATTGTTCTTGAGCTGCATTCTGTGTCCGTAAGGGCCTTATTCTTGTTTGACGATCAGCTGGTGTCTTGCTGAACAACCCGTCGAATCCTCCTGCTCGACGCCGGCGAAAGTTTCTTGGGCCGACCACTTGAAATTCTCGTTCCGCGTCCCTCGGGGTCTCTTAAGAAATTTACAACAACAGTTTTACTACATCCAACCTCACCAGTGATGACACGTTGAGAGAGACCTTGCTTTTGCAGCTCGACAATTCTGCCACGTTCAAACTCTGTCAACGTTTTAGCCTTTGCCATGTTTTTACCCAATGTAACACAAGAGATGTCAGTGGGAGATGTTGACAACGCTAATGCTTGAACACAAATGACTAAATTTCGTTACGTGTTTACCGATTTACGTTTCGTTTCAGTATGGTCTTAAACTTTTGACCAGCTAGTATTTAGGCTAATTTCATAGTGTTCATATTTTCCCTATCAAATGCTAAAAAGTTTTTTATTTATTTTATCTTTTCTTATTTTCATCTTTTGAAGCTCTACAGTCGTAAGTGGTTGAGTTTAAAAACGCAAAATGCATATTTTTCTTTATGTTCATTGGACATTTTGGCCAGCAGTGTATATTATAATATAGAAGTTCAAAACTGATACATTTGATATAATTCGGTAAAATTAATCTGAATTATCCGTCATCCCAAAAACAAAACGAATTATTGAAAGATAAAACCATCAAAGTGAGCAACAAATTAAGCAGATACGTTTAGTTTTTACGTATGAGAGCAATGACATTAACAATAAAACATGGTTCACAGTTTACAGAAGTTCTCCGATAATGTAATCGTAAAGGATGGGTTATTCCTTATATGTGACACAGGAATCTGTTAGCTATGGAAGAATCAAAGTAAATATAGGTCTTGTAACTTGATAATTAAAATAATGTAAACAATTACATGGAACATTATATTTTAAAAACTAAGCACTGAAAATCAAGTAATATATTCAACACACCCAACAGCTCTTAAAACTTTCTGAGGTTTTATGAACGTTTGGTAGAATCACTCACATGCAATTGCTACTTTTGATAACTTCTTAAAAACTTTAATTACTCATGAATTAAAATCTAATTTAAGAAAACACAGGTATCGCCCTCTATGTTTCCTTAATTGGAACAACATACTCATTGCCCACATACTCTTAAAATATCTTCAATTTCAAAGGAAAACCAAGGTTTTCAAAACAATTAGATTCTTCCATGAAGTCTCAATTAAACCCCTATAAACATCTCTGACGTCCTGGCTACAAGTGGTGAATATAGTGTCTATACATCCTAAAGCGTCTTCAGCTATTCTGTAAAAATAAAATGAACATGACAGTTTATTTGATGAACACGAACCTATACAATAGGTTATCTGTTCAGTGTCTACTACTGGTATAGAAACCCGGGATTTATGAACCTTCAGAGTTATAGCTGAGCATGTAAGATAAACCACTAACTATAACATGAACACTGCAAAATATTAAAGAATAAATAAATTGATGGACATGTGATGATTTGTGAAATCACACCTGAGTAAGTACCGTGTTTCTCCGAAAATAAGACAGGGCTTATATTAATTTTCACTCCAAAATATGACGCTAGGGCTTATTTTCAGGAGATGTCTTATTTTGATATATTTAAAAAATGAAGTTACAAAGTAAAACTATTAAACTAACCATTTAAAATAAACTATTATTAAACTAACTGATTAATACTTAAACAAACTAATTAACTAACTATTAAACTAATAAATAAATTAATTTTTTTTTATTTCTTTCCTCTTCCTGCCACTCTTAACTAGGGCTTATTTTAAGGGTAGGGCTTATATTAAAACTATCCCCAAAAATCACACTAGGTCTTATTTTATGGGTAGGTCTTATTATCGGAGAAACGCGGTATCAACGTTTCATTAAATACATCAGAAGTACAGATATAAAAATTATCAACGTTTCATTAAATACATCAGAAGTACAGATATAAAAATTATCAACGTTTCATTCGAGACATCAGAAGTACAGATATAAAAATTATCAACGTTTCATTCGAGACATCAGAAGTACAGATATAAAAATTATCAACGTTTCATTAAATACATCAGATGTACAGATATAAAAATTATCAACGTTTCATTAAATACATCAGATGTACAGATATAAAAATTATCAACGTTTCATTAAATACATCAGATGTACAGATATAAAAATTATCAACGTTTCATTAAATACATCAGATGTACAGATATAAAAATTATCAACGTTTCATGTGAGTGAATAGTTCACTTTTGTAATTTTCAATGCTCATTAGTTACGTTTAATGTGTGTAATGAAGGTTTTTGTTATTTTTTAATTTTCCAACATAATTTCTCAATGGAAATGGAACATACTGTGATTTGTACACAGAAAACACTATGATAAATGTGTTCAGAAAACATTATTTTTATATATATTTCCATAATTCCATATACATTTAGATTGTAGGTAAGTTTGAAATCCTACAGATAACAATTAATACATTATAACAACTGTAGAGTTAAACTGTACAGACTGTGTATGTTTACAAATAAACAAGAAATCATTTCAAACAACGTGTTTTGATAGAGGCTGGTCCATAACAGTTCTTTAGGTATTCTTCGATAGATTGTTTAGGCAGAGTATTCATTATGAAACGTTGTAGAATGGACGACAACTGCCTGTTGTGGAGACACAAGTGGAGAGGATGATGTTTCGCAATTCTTCTGTCTTTCCTCTTCAGGTCTACACTTGTGTCTCCACAACGGGCAGTTGTCGTCCATTCTACAACGTTTCATAATGAATACTCTGCCTAAACAATCTATCAAACAACAAGTTTGATGTTTTTGTACTTATTGTAATAGTTATACCTTGAATATTGTAATTCGTTAATACCGTGTTTCTCCGATAATAAGACCTACCCATAAAATAAGACCTAGTGTGATTTTTGGGGATAGTTTTAATATAAGCCCTACCCTTAAAATAAGCCCTAGTTAAGAGTGGCAGGAAGAGGAAAGAAATAAAAAAAATTAATTTATTAATTAGTTTAATAGTTAGTTAATTAGTTTGTTTAAGTATTAATCAGTTAGTTTAATAGTTTAATAATAGTTTATTTTAAATGGTTAGTTTAATAGTTTTACTTTGTAACTTCATTTTTTTAATATATCAAAATAAGACATCCCCCGAAAATAAGCCCTAGTGTCATATTTTGGAGTGAAAATTAATATAAGCCCTGTCTTATTTTCGGAGAAACACGGTAATTTTTATATCTGTACTTCTGATGTATTTAATGAAACGTTGATAACTTCTGATGGCTTTAATGGCATAAAATTTTTACTTGTTACTGTTGTTTACGTGGAATGTATAAATACATTTTAGTTACTTATCTGTAAATACATTCTCATTACACAGTTTATCTCTAAACACGTTGTAATTAACTTATTTATCTGTAAATATGTCCTAATTACTTAGGTTACCTAAAAACTTATAATAATTAGAATTATTGTTAAATGAGGTTCTTTAGATTTGTATGTTTTAGTTAACACTGATATTAAACGTTTCATGTTCTTGGGACACTTTCTCTGTTTGATTTACTGAGACAGTTTCATTGTTCTGAAAGTGTAGTTGGCCTTTAGAAGGCCTTCTTTTCGGATTTATGAAGACAAAAAATTTTAACAAAAGTTTGATATATATACGAGTAATAAGAACTGGCTCTAATATTTATATTTATTTGATAGTTTTAGTTTTGTTTAGAATATAATACTATAAAGATGGACCAGAAGATCACTGGTTGTCCCTAAACATTATGGTTAACCATTACAAGTGTATAAAACATACTCACTTGCCAAGTTCAGTTGGTTGTTTTCACATAGATAATTTAATTCTGCATTTAATAATCTTCTCGAGTTCTCAAAATTTAACTTTTCTTTCTCTGTCAAGCATTCCATTGTTAGAAAGACTCTGGTACAATTATGGATATGGTAGAAAAATCTGATGCAAAACGATAAATCATTATATATTTTAATAACTGAAGGATCTGAGACACTTCTATTGGGAATTGTGATGAACTGCTGATAATAACGAGGTACCTACATCGATGAAAAGTGAAGGTTATCCTAGTAGTAAATGCAGCTATCACTATATAAGTGAAGGTCACCCTAGTAGTGAATGTAGCTATTAATATAGAAATGAGGGTTAAACTGGAAGTGAATGTTGATATGAAAGTGCAGCTTACCGTAATAGTTAATGTATTTATTAATGTGACGTTTAGTCCGTTAGTCAATGTAGTTATTAATACAGGTAACAAACATGTTTACAGTGTGCCATGTTTATATGACTCGTATTATTAGACACATGTGAGTTTGTAAACATGGTATTAAAATACAATACACACACATAGCAGACCCTTTTCATTGGGAATATAATCATTGATTAGAAGTCATTTTCAATTAATTTTTTCACATATTTCTCTCTTAAGCTGTTAAAAAAGAAATATCCGAGTATGAGTTATCTACTGGCATAATTTGGAGTTGCTTATAAGAAGATAGATAAATGTTTATATGAGAATTGTAACTTACCAAAACAAAAACGCCATAATCAGTCATAGGCGCTAGTCAAAAGTGAAACCATTGAAGAATAGTGTCCCATGACGTCATTAACTATAAGACGTGAAGCCCACTGTTATCAGCAGGTAGTAACGTTTCTCTTTATTTGGTAATATTTGTAGATGTGTCTGTTTCTATCTTATCGGTTAAAGAAATACAATCGTAAACCTGGTATTAAGTTCTAGAACACCTGTTCTCCTACAATATGTGTTTATAAGGTTAGTTTGTTTTTGTTTGTTTTTGTGAATTTCGCAAGACTAGTGTGAGACTAGAGGGAAGGCAGCTAGTCATCTCCACCCACCGCCAACTCTTGGGCTACTCTTTTACCAACGAATAGTGGGATTGGCCGTCACATTATAACGCCCCCAGGGCGGTGGGTGGTGATGACTTTCTGCCTTCCCTCTAGTCTTACACTGCTAAATTAGGGACGGCTAGCGCAGATAGCCCTCGAGTAGCTTTGCGCGAAATTCAAGAAACAAAACAAAAACAAAGATTTCACGTAACGAGAAAGGTAACTAGCCCTCACACGCAAGTTTTTCCGCTGAAGTTATAGGACGTGTTCGTAGAATTACATGTAGTAACTTAATTCACTGACGTCACACAGTTGTAATGTTCGAAATCTATAAACGCTTCTGATCAAATATCTGTAGTGTTCGGATTAATAGGCGTTTTTCACGGATATACCTTCCAAAGTTTAAAGTATAGTGACTATAGCTTATCAAAATAATTTATATAACGGTCTCTGCGTGTTTCGATTTATAAAGAGTTTCGTTGGTAACAAAACTGGCAGTCATTAATGTTTACAAAACACACGTTGTGGGTTCCTGCACTCAAGAATCTTGTACAAATTCAGAGAAAATACGAGATCGCTAAGTGTTTCAGTTGTTTTTGTATCTAACTGTGTACGAAGGCAGTGTAACAATAATAAGAATCGAAAAGTTGACAAACATTAATCTAAGCTTAATTTAACATCACACGCTGTTTTGTTGGCCTTTAAATCGAACCATTACAAATATAGCTTACAAAAATACCTTGATTCATTAATTTACTTATAGGTAATGAAACTTCATTAATTAAATGTTGGTTAATATTCTGAGGAAGTCCAAATTGTTTGCTTCTTAACAAACTGGACCATATAAGGTGTTTTCTGATTTGTCATGAAGTATTTGTTTACAAGAGAATGCAAAAAAAGTGTCTTAACATTAACCACTAGGGCAATAACAAGTGATATTAATCATTAGGTTAGTGTTACAGGACATTAAAATCTAAGATATGTACAGTTTACAAGGTTGAAAGTATGTTTTAAACAATGTGAAAGTGGTTCTATAGCCTATAGAAATGGATAGTATTGTATGTTTGTTTAGTTTTTACAATGGAGTAAATTTTTTTTGAAAAATTACTGCGTTACTATCATTGGTGCGATCGTTTTCAAATAAAAATGTAACGATAAAGAAGGTTTTTCTAGTTAAATCAACAAGAAATAAATTAAAGCAATATATTTATACAGACTTTATCTTCAGTAATAATGTTAAAACAACACGAGTTGGAAGGTAGTTTCATTGTATCTAGAAATACTGAATTATCATTTATAATACAGCATTGTTAATTTACTAGTTTGTTATATATTTTAATGTAACACGCTACAACAAATAAAACAATTTCAATATATCGAAGAGATGTCTTGCAGGTAACTATGACAACAACAGACTTTTATAGAAATGTTGTTCCAGATGTGATTAGTGTTCAGGTTGAATGAACATCCAAACATGGTTTGGTATTAATAATAAATACTTTATAATACATTTGCAAGATTATGAGAATTTTAACATTTCTAAATAACTAAAACATACAATTTATACATTTACGAAAGAAAAGTAACAACATTTTGATAGAGACGATAAAGCTCTCTGAAAGATTATCTAGGCTACGTGATAATATTTATAAACCAAACTTTACATAGAAACATAATGAACTAGTTCATATCCATGTTTCAGATAAACAATACTCAACACGTGATCATGTTGCTCACATACTCTTATAACATCTTCAATTTCAAATGAAAAACGAAGGTTTTCAAAACAATTAGATTCTTCCATTAAAGTCTCATTAAACCCCTATAAACATCTCTGACGTGAGGGTTTTATGAATCTTTACAGTTACAGCTAAGCATGTTAACTGAACCATTAACTATAACGTGAACGTATTAAAATATTAAAAATTAAATAAATGAATGAACAACTGATTTTATGAAATCACACCTGAGTAAGTAGTAACAAATTACATTATTCAAGGTGTAAGTATTACAATAAGAACAAAAACATCAAATTTGTTGTTTGAAGAGATTTATTGTTTGTTTGTTGTTAAGTGCAAAAATATACAATGGTATATCTATGCTCAGCCAACCGCGGGTATCGAAACTTCATTTTCAGTGTTACAAGCCCCCAGATTTACCGTAGTGCCACCGACTGGCTATTTCAAAAGGTTTTTATTAGAATTAATTTTCTATAATTTAATAGGTATCCTAACTACCCTCAGCCCTTTCTTCGTATTCATTTATTTCTTTATTTCATAATTTCTGACAAAACTTTACAAATAGGTCATCTATATATCACCGTCTCTAATTTTGAACTGATAGACTGGCTACAACCAACCTTTGTATCATCGGATAATGTAGAATTTCACCGTCGCTTTTATATTACGAACATGTTCTCACAGACCGTAGTGTATTTTCTTGGCAACAGGTTGGAAACAAAGAATCATTAGATCCACAACTCGGGCACATTAACTAAAAGGCCACGCCTGTTGTGTATTTTTTTCCTGCCAGATTTAAAACTCATTACATGGATTCTCTTTTACAAATATTTTAAACAATGTAGAATTAAGAATTGATCAGTATAAAAAAAATTATTAAACATATTTATGTGTTTCTTACCTTATACTTTAAGTGTAATAACACTGAAAGTAACCGTAAAACAGTAACAGTGATGGTAACCATAAAACAGTGACGGTGAAAGTAACCATAGAACAGTAACAGTGATGGTAACCATAAAATAGTAACATTGATGATAACTGTAAAACAGTAAGAGTGATGGTAACCGTAAAAAATAAGAGTGATGGTAACCGTAAAACAGTGACAGTGATAGTAACTATAAAACAGTGACAGCGAAAGTAACCATAAAACAGTAACAGTGATGGTAACTGTAAAACAGTAACAGTGATAGTAACTATAAAATAGTGACAATGAAAGTAACCATAGAAGAGTAACAGTGATGGTAATCGTAAAATAGTAAAAGTGATAGTAACTATAAAACAGTGACAGTGAAAGTACCCATTGAATAGTAACAGTGATGGTAACTATAAAACAGTAACAGTGATGGTAACCATAAAACAGTAACAGTGATAGTAACTATAAAACAGTGACAATGAAAGTAACCATAAAACAGTGACAGTGAAAGTAACCATAGAACAGTAACAGTGATGGTAACCATAAAACAATCACAGTGATGGTAACCATAAAACAGTGACAGTGATAGTAACTATAAAACAGTGACAGTGAAAGTAACCATAGAACAGTAATAGTGATGGTAACTATAAAACAGTGACAGTGAAAGTAACCATAGAACAGTAACAGTGATGGTAATCGTAAAACAATAACAGTGATGGTAACCATAAAACAGTAACAGTGATTTGTAACTATAAAACAGTGACAGTGAAAGTAACCATAGAACAGCAACAATGATGGTAACTATAAAACAATAACAGTGATGGTAACTGTAAAGCAGTGGCAGTGAAAGTAACTATAAAACAGTGACAGTGATGGTAACCATAAAACAGTAACAGTGATGGTAACCATAGAACAGTAACAGTGATGGTAACCATAAAACAGTAACAGTGATGGTAACCATAGAACAGTAACAGTGATGGTAACCATAAAACAGTAACAGTGATGGTAACCATAAAATAGTAACATTGATGATAACTGTAAAACAGTAAGAGTGATGGTAACCGTAAAACAATAAGAGTGATGGTAACCATAAAACAGTAACAGTGATAGTAACTATAAAACAGTGACAGTGAAAGTGACCATAAAACAGTAACAGTGATAGTATCTATAAAACAGTGACAGTGAAAGTAACCATAGAACAGTAACAGTGATGGTAACTATAAAACAATAACAGTGATGGTAACTATAAAGCAGTGGCAGTGAAAGTAACTATAAAACAGTGACAGTGAATGGTAACCATAAAACAGTAACAGTGATGGTAACTGTAAAAAAGTAACAGTGATAGTAACTATAAAATAGTGACAGTGATGGTAACCATAAAACAGTAACAGTGATGGTAACCATAGAACAGTAACAGTGATGGTAACCATAAAACAGTAACAGTGATGGTAACCATAGAACAGTAACAGTGATGGTAACCATAAAACAGTAACAGTGATGGTAACCATAAAATAGTAACATTGATGATAACTGTAAAACAGTAAGAGTGATGGTAACCGTAAAACAATAAGAGTGATGGTAACCATAAAACAGTAACAGTGATAGTAACTATAAAACAGTGACAGTGAAAGTGACCATAAAACAGTAACAGTGATAGTATCTATAAAACAGTGACAGTGAAAGTAACCATAGAACAGTAACAGTGATGGTAACTATAAAACAATAACAGTGATGGTAACTATAAAGCAGTGGCAGTGAAAGTAACTATAAAACAGTGACAGTGAATGGTAACCATAAAACAGTAACAGTGATGGTAACTGTAAAAAAGTAACAGTGATAGTAACTATAAAATAGTGACAATGAAAGTAACCATAGAAGAGTAACAGTGATGGTAATCGTAAAATAGTAAAAGTGATAGTAACTATAAAACAGTGACAGTGAAAGTACCCATTGAATAGTAACAGTGATGGTAACTATAAAACAGTAACAGTGATGGTAACCATAAAACAGTAACAGTGATAGTAACTATAAAACAGTGACAATGAAAGTAACCATAAAACAGTGACAGTGAAAGTAACCATAGAACAGTAACAGTGATGGTAACCATAAAACAATCACAGTGATGGTAACCATAAAACAGTGACAGTGATAGTAACTATAAGACAGTGACAGTGAAAGTAACCATAGAACAGTAATAGTGATGGTAACTATAAAACAGTGACAGTGAAAGTAACCATAGAACAGTAACAGTGATGGTAATCGTAAAACAATAACAGTGATGGTAACCATAAAACAGTAACAGTGATTTGTAACTATAAAACAGTGACAGTGAAAGTAACCATAGAACAGCAACAATGATGGTAACTATAAAACAATAACAGTGATGGTAACTGTAAAGCAGTGGCAGTGAAAGTAACTATAAAACAGTGACAGTGATGGTAACCATAAAACAGTAACAGTGATGGTAACCATAGAACAGTAACAGTGATGGTAACCATAAAACAGTAACAGTGATGGTAACCATAAAATAGTAACATTGATGATAACTGTAAAACAGTAAGAGTGATGGTAACCGTAAAACAATAAGAGTGATGGTAACCATAAAACAGCAACAGTGATAGTAACTATAAAACAGTGACAGTGAAAGTGACCATAAAACAGTAACAGTGATAGTATCTATAAAACAGTGACAGTGAAAGTAACCATAGAACAGTAACAGTGATGGTAACTATAAAACAATAACAGTGATGGTAACTGTAAAGCAGTGGCAGTGAAAGTAACTATAAAACAGTGACAGTGATGGTAACCATAAAACAGTAACAGTGATGGTAACCATAGAACAGTAACAGTGATGGTAACCATAAAACAGTAACAGTGATGGTAACCATAGAACAGTAACAGTGAAAGTAACTATAGAACAGTAACAGTGATGGTAACCATAGAACAGTAACAGTGAAAGTAACCATAGAACAGTAATAGTGATGGTAACCATAAAACAATCACAGTGATGGTAACTGTAAAACAGTGACAGTGAAAGTAACTATAAAACAGTAACAGTGATGGTCACTATAAAACAGTAACAGTGATAGTAACCATAAAACAATAACAGTGATGGTAACTGTAAAACAGTGACAGTGAAAGTAACCATAGAACAGTAACAGTGATGGTATCCATAAAACAGTAACAGTGATGGTAACCATAAAACAGTAACAGTGATAGTAACTATAAAACAGTGACAGTGAAAGTAACCATAAAATAGTAACAGTGTTGGTAACTATAAAACAGTGACAGTGAAAGTAACCATAGAACAGCAACAGTGATGGTAACTATAAAACAATAACAGTGATGGTAACTGTAAAGCAGTGGCAGTGAAAGTAACTATAAAACAGTGACAGTGATGGTAACCATAAAACAGTAACAGTGATGGTAACCATAGAACAGTAACAGTGATGGTAACCATAAAACAGTAACAGTGATGGTAACCATAGAACAGTAACAGTGATGGTAACCATAAAACAGTAACAGTGATGGTAACCATAAAACAGTAACAGTGATAGTAACCATAAAACAGTGACAGTGATAGTAACTATAAAACAGTGACAGTGAAAGTAATCATAGAACAGTAACAGTGATGGTAACTGTAAAAGAGTGACAGTGAAAGTAACCATAGAACAGTAACAGTGATGGTAACTGTAAAAGAGTGACAGTGAAAGTAACCATAGAACAGTGACAGTGAAAGTAACTATAAAACAGTGACAGTCAAAGTAACCATAGAACAGTAACAGTGATGGTAACCGTAAAACAATAACAGTGAAAGTAACCATAGAACAGTAACAGTGATAGTAACTCTAAAACAATAACAGTTATGGTAACTATAAAACTGTAACAGTGATAGTAACCATAAAACAGTAACAGTGATGGTAACCATAAAACAGTAACAGTGATGGTAACCATAAAATAGTAACATTGATGATAACTGTAAAACAGTAAGAGTGATGGTAACCGTAAAACAATAAGAGTGATGGTAACCATAAAACAGTAACAGTGATAGTAACTATAAAACAGTGACAGTGAAAGTGACCATAAAACAGTAACAGTGATAGTATCTATAAAACAGTGACAGTGAAAGTAACCATAGAACAGTAACAGTGATGGTAACTATAAAACAATAACAGTGATGGTAACTGTAAAGCAGTGGCAGTGAAAGTAACTATAAAACAGTGACAGTGATGGTAACCATAAAACAGTAACAGTGATGGTAACCATAGAACAGTAACAGTGATGGTAACTATAAAACAATAACAGTGATGGTAACTGTAAAGCAGTGGCAGTGAAAGTAACTATAAAACAGTGACAGTGATGGTAACCATAAAACAGTAACAGTGAAAGTAACCATAGAACAGTAATAATGATGGTAACCATAAAACAATCACAGTGATGGTAACTGTAAAACAGTGACAGTGAAAGTAACTATAAAACAGTAACAGTGATGGTAATCGTAAAACAATAACAGTGATGGTAACTATAAAACAGTAACAGTGATAGTAACCATAAAACAATAACAGTGATGGTAACTGTAAAACAGTGACAGTGAAAGTAACCATAGAACAGTAACAGTGATGGTATCCATAAAACAGTAACAGTGATGGTAACCATAAAACAGTAACAGTGATAGTAACTATAAAACAGTGACAGTGAAAGTAACCATAGAACAGCAACAGTGATGGTAACTATAAAACAATAACAGTGATGGTAACTGTAAAGCAGTGGCAGTGAAAGTAACTATAAAACAGTGACAGTGATGGTAACCATAAAACAGTAACAGTGATGGTAACCATAGAACAGTAACAGTGATGGTAACCATAAAACAGTAACAGTGATGGTAACCATAGAACAGTAACAGTGATGGTAACCATAAAACAGTAACAGTGATGGTAACCATAAAACAGTAACAGTGATAGTAACCATAAAACAGTGACAGTGATAGTAACTATAAAACAGTGACAGTGAAAGTAATCATAGAACAGTAACAGTGATGGTAACTGTAAAAGAGTGACAGTGAAAGTAACCATAGAACAGTAACAGTGATGGTAACTGTAAAAGAGTGACAGTGAAAGTAACCATAGAACAGTAACAGTGATGGTAACTGTAAAAGAGTGACAGTGAAAGTAACCATAGAACAGTGACAGTGAAAGTAACTATAAAACAGTGACAGTCAAAGTAACCATAGAACAGTAACAGTGATGGTAACCGTAAAACAATAACAGTGAAAGTAACCATAGAACAGTAACAGTGATAGTAACTCTAAAACAATAACAGTTATGGTAACTATAAAACTGTAACAGTGATAGTAACCATAAAACAGTAACAGTGATAGTAACCATAAAACACGTTCTGTTATAACTGAGTCATTAAGCACTGTTTTATGTGTTCTCTTAAATAACCTGCACTTTTCTTTTATCAGTTATGTCAACAACACTTCATGTGAACCTACATATATGAATAGAAATATCACACTTTCTGTTTAATGGTTTATATCAACAAACATCATTGGTTATATCCATGATACTTCATCTAAACCTACATATATGAATAAAAATATCACATTTTTCCTTGAGTGGTTTATATCAACAAACATCATTGGTTATATGTACAACACTTCATCTCAACCTACATATATGAATAGAAATATCACACTTTCTGTTTAATGGTTTATATCAACAAACATCATTGGTTATATCCATGATACTTCATCTAAACCTACATATATGAATAAAAATATCACATTTTTCCTTGAGTGGTTTATATCAACAAACATCATTGGTTATATGTACAACACTTCATCTCAACCTACATATATGAATAGAAATATCACACTTTCTGTTTAATGGTTTATATCAACAAACATCATTGGTTATATCCATGATACTTCATCTAAACCTACATATATGAATAAAAATATCACATTTTTCCTTGAGTGGTTTATATCAACAAACATCATTGGTTATATCTATAACAATTCATCTCAACCTACATATATAAATAAAAATATCACACTTTCTTTGAGCGGTTTATATGTTCATATAAAGAAATATCACACTTTGGATGTTCTCATTTCGTATAATTTGAAGTTTTTCGAGACGTTCTAAACAAACTTGCAACGTTCTCTTGGTTGTTTTCACACAAGTATCATAACACGTGCTATTCTTTTCTATGTTTTAAGAGTTGACGTTTCTGTCTCTATCAACCATTTGATGGTTTCTAATATCTTTATACAGTCATGGATATGGTTCAGAAATATTATGTAAAAAGACGATACATTATATATGAGGATAATCTATGGATCTGAGAAACTTCTGTTGTGCATTATCATGGACTCAAAGCGAGGTACAATCATGATTAGAAGTGGATAGTGATTTACCTAATAGTGAATGTGTCAATTAATACAGAAGTGAAAGTAGGCTTACAGTGAATATAGCTATGAATATAGAAGTGATGGTTAATTTAATTATTAGTAAAGGTTAGCTTCTAAGTTAACCTTCACTTATGTAGCTATTAGTAAAGAAATGAAGGTTAATCTAGAAGCGAGTGTAGCTATTACTATAGAAGTGAAGGTTAACCTAGAAGTGAGTGTAGCTATTACTATAGAAACGAAGGTTAACCTAGAAGTGAGTGTAGCTATTAGTAAAGAAATGAAGGTTAACTAAGAAGCGAGTGTAGCTATTACTATAGAAATGAAGGTTAACCTAGAAGTGATTGTAGCTATTACTATAGAAATGAAGGTTAACTAAGAAGCGAGTGTAGCTATTACTATAGAAATGAAGGTTAACCTAAAAGTGAGTGTAGCTATTACTATAGAAATGAAGGTTAACCTAGAAGTGATTGTAGCTATCATTATAAAAGTGAAGGTTAATAAAATAGTAGATATAGTTATTAATACAAATAACAAACATGTTTACATAACTCTTATTATTGGACATGTGTTGGTTAGTAAACATCACATTAAAATATAATACACACACGGAACACTTCCTCAACATTATAAACGTAAGCATTACCATAATGTTGAAATTTACATTCTGTAATGGCATGGAAGAATTAGCCCCATAAAATTGAAAAGATGACAAAGTATTCTTTTGTCTTAACACTTGTGTATAGTACTGTAGGTATGTAAGTATTGTTAATTTTCCATTTGCTTGTTAAGTATTTTAAAATTAAGTTAATCGTGACCAGTATACTACAGTCATTACTCGGTACGTGTGTTGCAACAATTGTACAAAATAATGACTGAATGTATGATCGAATAGGCCTAAGTTTATATGCAAAAACGGCTCGTTTGGGTTGAGAAAATATTTTACATATTTTTCGCTCTTCTATGTAAAATATTTTCTCAGCCCAAACGAGCCGTTTTTGCATATAAATTTATCTACAAGTGGGTTTCTCGACATCACTGAGGCCTAAGTTTAGTAGCGGTACGACTGTTAACACTACTATCTTAATATTCAACATATTTTCGGGTCCGACATGGCCAGGTGGTTATTTAACATCTTATTAATGTTGAACATACTTTCAGTAATGAGCATTTACTGCTATCTCTTATACTATTTTTTTTAGAAACAGTTAACATATTTGTAAATAATTATAAATTAGAATATCCCGTTTTCTCCTAGGTTTCCAAGACAAGATAAACATTTCTTCAAAAATGGATTGTTGTTAAACATTGAAAGAAATGAACTAAATCAAGTATTCATACATCTGTAGCAACCTTGGAACGGACCAAGTTTCTTTGAGGATTAAAACCATCAGTGTTAGCAGTCTTCTGATTAGAATGTTAAAGTCAAACACTAAGATAAATCACGTTTATTTCAGAATCCAAATTTGATAACTGATTCATATTAACTTAAGACTTGCATACCATTTTATTGTTCCAAAATACAATGTTTGGAGTCAATTTTCAATTGATAACATGTCAATGATGGAGGGACATTAATTAATTACTGTTAACTATAAGATGTCAATATTGGAGGGACATTAATTAATTACTGTTAACTATAAGATGTCAATAATGGAGGGACATTAATTAATTACTGTTATCTATGAGATGCCAATAATGGAGGGACATTAATTAATTACTGTTAACTATAAGATGTCAATAATGGAGGGACATTAATTAATTACTGTTAACTATAAGATGTCAATAATGGAGGGACATTAATTAATTACTGTTAACTATAAGATGTCAATATTGGAGGGACATTAATTAATTACTGTTAACTATAAGATGTCAATAATGGAGGGACATTAATTAATTACTGTTATCTATGAGATGCCAATAATGGAGGGACATTAATTAATTACTGTTAACTATAAGATGTCAATAATGGAGGGACATTAATTAATTACTGTTAACTATAAGATGTCAATAATGGAGGGACATTAATTAATTACTGTTATCTATGAGATGCCAATAATGGAGGGACATTAATTAATTACTGTTAACTATAAGATGTCAATAATGGAGGGACATTAATTAATTACTGTTATCTATAAAATGTCAATAATGGAGGGACATTAATTAATTACTGTTAACTATAAGATGTCAATAATGGAAGGACATTAATTAATTGCTGTTAACTATAAGATGTCAATAATGGAGGGACATTAATTAATTACTGTTATCTATGAGATGCCAATAATGGAGGGACATTAATTAATTACTGTTAACTATAAGATATCAATAATGGAGGGACATTAATTAATTACTGTTATCTATAAAATGTCAATAATGGAGGGACATTAATTAATTACTGTTAACTATAAGATGTCAATAATGGAAGGACATTAATTAATTGCTGTTAACTATAAGATGTCAATAATGGAGGGACATTAATTAATTACTGTTATCTATGAGATGCCAATAATGGAGGGACATTAATTAATTACTGTTAACTATAAGATATCAATAATGGAGGGACATTAATTAAGTACTGTTAACTATAAGATGTCAATAATTATATAGAAAAATCAGATTTTTTAATGAAATATTATTTCTAAAGATGTGTTTGAAAATAGTCTGTTTCATTACTAGGGTGAGTGCAAAGTGATTTTATCTTATGATTGAAAAAACTGTTCTTCATCCCAAGAATCTCAGATATTTGCATAATTTATGAAACCCACTACATGCATTTCAAATATTTGTTTTCAATACGACTATTTTTATTTTATTTTATAAACCCTAACTTTGTGGAGTCTGTCACTTAACCAACCTCATAACCATCACAAAGAAATTAGGAAATTTAAATTATGCTTTCTTTGTACTAGAATGAATACATATTATAACATGAAAACACAACTGTTTAGTTTAAGTAGTTTAAGTCTCATAACACTGTATATGAACATACATATTAATTTTTTTTCTATACTGACTTCCAGTCATGCTTATCTAACATTACATAACTTGCACTAACGTGGTGTGTGTGCACTCGGGGTCACGTATCCATTAATATAAAATCAACCTTTAGTCTTCCCTATGTTTGCTGTATTTTAGTGGACAATATTTTTGGAATATATAGTCACATTTCAATTATTAAAATATTTTTCTTAAATTATAGAACAATAAACCATGAAGGTAAAGCAAACAATTTTCTTCTTGCTACAATCTTTTACGTGGTTATTTAATATGTAGATTGTTTAAGATCTGCTATTTAGAATGTAGATTTTTTAAAGAAATGTTATTTAAAATGTATATTGTTTAAGAGGTTATAGTTAAAATGTATATTTTCTAAGACATGTTATTTAAAATATAGATTTTATTAGATACTGTACTTAAAATGTAGATTGTCAAAGACCTTTTCTTCAAAATGTAGACTGTCAAAGATATTTTATTTAAAATCAAGATTGTCAATGATATGCTATTTAAGATGTAGTTTGTTGAACACATGTGATTTAAAATGTAGGTTGCTTAAGACCTGTTATCTTAAATGTAGACTGTTTAAGACGTGTTATTTAAAATATAGATTGTTTAAAACCTGTTATTTAAAATGTAAATTGTCTAAGATACGTTACTTAAAATGGAGATTGTCGAAGCCATATTATTTAAAATGCACATTGTTTAAGACATGCTATTTTAAACATAGCTTGTTTAAGACATCTTATTCAAAATGTAGATTGTTCATAATCTGAAATTTAAATGTAGATTTTCTAAGACATGTTAATTAAAATGTAGTTTGTCTAAGACCTTCACTCTAAAATATAGATTGTCTATGGTATGTTATTCAAAATCTAAATTGTATGACACACTATTTAAAATGTAGATTGTTTAAGACCTATTATTCAAAATATAAATTGTCTAAGAAATTTTATTTAAAATGTAGATTGTTTAAGAACTGTTGTCTAAAATGCAAATTGTCTAAGAAATGTTATTTAAAATTTAGATTATGGAAGATAAGTTGTGTAAGATATAGATTATCTAAAATATGTTATCTGAAATATAGATTGTCTAACACATGTTATTTAAAATATAGATTGTCTAAGACATGCTATTTTAAGTGTATATTGTCTGTGATATATTATTGAAAATGTTTATTGTCTAAGACATGTTATTTAAAATGTAGATTGTTTAAGTCATGATATCTAATATGTAGATTGTTTAAGACATGTTATTTAAAATGTAGATTGTTTAAGACCTGTTATCTAAAATATAGACTGTCTAAAATATGTTATTTGAAATGTAGATTATCGAAGATATATTATCTAAAATGTAGATTGTCTAAGACATGTTATTTAAAATGTACATTGTCTAAAACATATTCTAAGTTTTTGTTTGATTGTAAGAGTAGGATAAATTCGTGAAAGTAACCAGAATATTGTCAACTTTGTCTTTTCGTCGTGGGATTTTGTATGCAGATTTCAGTAAATGATTTTGTTAATATTTGATTATTTCCTGGAAATGTGTATATTTGCTAACACCTTTGTTATGTTAGGAATACAGTTTTGTTATTTACATAAATAATGACCTTAGTATCCATTCTATATTTAAATAATTCTTTCAAATCATTCTTTGACGAAACTTAAACTTTGGGAAAGTGCTCAAGTGTGATGAATAAAAAACCAAATAAAAGTCAAATCAGTTGAAGTGTGCAACAAGTTAATATTTCACGTTAGTCAAATGTTGGTCCTAATTTTGAGAATTATCATCAGAGTTCTGAAGTTAGCAGTCGTTGAGTGTGTGTTTTTTCTGTTTGCTGTTATTTTAAATTAAGTACAAAGCTACACAATAGGTTATCTATGCTCTGCCCACCACGGGTATGGAAACCTGGTTTTTAGCGTGGTAAGTCCGCAGACATACCGCTGAGCCACTGGGGGTGGGCTTTCCGTTTGCTTTTGTCTCCTTTTATAATGAACCACAGTGGCCCTTGGATCCAGTAAAGTCGTGATAACAAAGCTGCGAGATTAGATATTATAACGTAAAGTATTAGAACGACCAGAAAAACACTGTATTATGATTAGATATTATAACATAAAGTATTAGAACGACCAGAAAAACACGATTATGATTAGATATTATAACATAAAGTATTAGAACGATCAGAAAAACACTGTATTATGATTAGATATTATAACGTAAAGTATTAGCACGACCAGAAAAACACTATTATGATTAGATATTATAACATAAAGTATTAGAACGACCAGAAAAACACTGTATTATGATTAGATATTATAACGTAAAGTATTAGCACGACCAGAAAAACACTGTATTATGATTAGATATTATAACGTAAAGTATTAGAACGACCAGAAAAACACTGTATTATGATTAGATATTATAAAGTAAAGTATTATAACGACCAGAAAAACACTGTATTATGATTAGATATTTTAACGTAAAGTATTAGAACGACCAGAAAAACACTGTATTATGATTAGATATTATAACGTAAAGTATTATAACGACCAGAAAAACACTGTATTATGATTAGATATTATAACGTAAAGTATTATAACGACCAGAAAAACACTGTATTATGATTAGATATTATAAAGTAAAGTATTAGCACGACCAGAAAAACACTGTATTATGATTAGATATTATAACGTAAAGTATTATAACGACCAGAAAAACACTGTATTATGATTAGATATTTTAACGTAAAGTATTAGAACGACCAGAAAAACACTGTATTATGATTAGATATTATAACGTAAAGTATTAGAACGACCAGAAAAACACTGTATTATGATTAGATATTATAACGTAAAGTATTAGAACGACCAGAAAAACACTGTATTATGATTAGATATTATAACGTAAAATATTAGAACGACCAGAAAAACACTGTATTATGATTAGATATTATAACGTAAAGTATTAGCACGACCAGAAAAACACTGTATTATGATTAGATATTATAACGTAAAGTATTAGAACGACCAGAAAAACACTGTATTATGATTAGATATTATAACGTAGAGTATTAGAACGACCAGAAAAACACTGTATTATGATTAGATATTATAACATAAAGTATTAGAACGACCAGAAAAACACTGTATTATGATTAGATATTATAACGTAAAGTATTAGAACGACCAGAAAAACACTGTATTATGATTAGATATTATAACGTAAAGTATTAGAACGACCAGAAAAACACTGTATTATGATTAGATATTATAACGTAAAGTATTAGAACGACCAGAAAAACACTGTATTATGATTAGATATTATAACGTAAAGTATTATAACGACCAGAAAAACACTGTATTATGATTAGATATTATAACATAAAGTATTAGAACGACCAGAAAAACACTGTATTATGATTAGATATTATAACGTAAAGTATTAGAACGACCAGAAAAACACTGTATTATGATTAGATATTATAACGTAAAGTATTAGAACGACCAGAAAAACACTGTATTATGATTAGATATTATAACATAAAGTATTAGAACGACCAGAAAAACACTGTATTATGATTAGATATTATAACATAAAGTATTAGAACGACCAGAAAAACACTGTATTATGATTAGATATTATAACGTAAAGTATTAGAACGACCAGAAAAACACTGTATTATGATTAGATATTATAAAGTAAAGTTTTAGAATGACCAGAAAAACACTGTATTATGATTAGATATTATAACGTAAAGTATTAGAACGACCAGAAAAACACTGTATTATGATTAGATATTATAACATAAAGTATTAGAACGATCAGAAAAACACTGTATTATGACTAGATATTATAACATAAAGTATTAGAACGACCAGAAAAACACTGTATTATGATTAGATATTATAAAGTAAAGTTTTAGAACGACCAGAAAAACACTGTATTATGATTAGATATTATAACGTAAAGTATTAGAACGACCAGAAAAACACTGTATTATGATTAGATATTATAACATAAAGTATTAGAACGACCAGAAAATCACTGTATTATGATTAGATATTATAGCATAAAGTATTAGAACGACCAGAAAAACACTGTATTATGATTAGATATTATAAAGTAAAGTTTTAGAACGACCAGAAAAACACTGTATTATGATTAGATATTATAACATAAAGTATTAGAACGACCAGAAAAACACTGTATTATGATTAGATATTATAACGTAAAGTATTAGAACGACCAGAAAAACACTGTATTATGATTAGATATTATAACGTAAAGTATTAGAACGACCAGAAAAACACTGTATTATGATTAGATATTATAACGTAAAGTATTAGAACGACCAGAAAAACACTGTATTATGATTAGATATTATAACATAAAGTATTAAAACGACCAGAAAAACACTGTATTATGATTAGATATTATAAAGTAAAGTTTTAGAACGACCAGAAAAACACTGTATTATGATTAGATATTATAAAGTAAAGTTTTAGAACGACCAGAAAAACACTGTATTATGATTAGATATTATAACGTAAAGTATTAGAACGACCAGAAAAACACTGTATTATGATTAGATATTATAACATAAAGTATTAGAACGACCAGAAAAACACTGTATTATGATTAGATATTATAAAGTAAAGTGTTAGAACGACCAGAAAAGCACTGTATTATGATTAGATATTATAACATAAAGTATCAGAACGACCAGAAAAACACTGTATTATGATTAGTTATTATAACGTAAAGTATTAGAACGACCAGAAAAACACTGTATTATGATTAGATATTATAACGTAAAGTATTAGAACGACTAGAAAAACACTGTATTATGATTAGATATTATAACGTAAAGTATTAGAACGACCAGAAAAACACTGTATTATGATTAGATATTATAACGTAAAGTATTAGAACGACCAGAAAAACACTGTATTATGATTAGATATTATAACATAAAGTATTAGAACGACCAGAAAAACACTGTATTATGATTAGATATTATAACGTAAAGTATTAGAACGACCAGAAAAACACTGTATTATGATTAGATATTATAACGTAAAGTATTAGAACGACCAGAAAAACACTGTATTATGATTAGATATTATATAAAGTAAAGTATTAGAACGACCAGAAAAACACTGTATTATGATTAGATATTATAACGTAAAGTATTAGAACGACCAGAAAAACACTGTATTATGATTAGATATTATATAAAGTAAAGTATTAGAACGACCAGAAAAACACTGTATTATGATTAGATATTATATAAAGTAAAGTATTAGAACGACCAGAAAAACACTGTATTATGATTAGATATTATAAAGTAAAGTTTTAGAACGACCAGAAAAACACTGTATTATGATTAGATTAATAAATATTCATGGAGTAGAATCATAGTTTACAACGTACGTTATGTTTATAAAGTTACTAGTTTATTCCAGTTTCCACAAATTGAAGTTAAAGTTGTTATGAGTTTTACTTTTTATTCGCCAAATCGTTTTGTTATATTTAGAATATTTGTAAACATATTAAATATAAGTTGTTTAAAGTTTGTCGGTTGTTTCATTTGAATAAATTATCATAACGCTGAGTATTTCAAATATTGAAATTGGTAGGGGCTAGAGATGTCACCTTACCCATCCTCCACAGTAGTAGGAGTAGAGATGTCACGTTACCCATCTATTATACTAATAGGGACTAGATATATCATGTTACTCATCAACTATATTAGTAGGGACTAGATGTCACATTACCCATCCACTACAGTAGTAGGACTAGAGATGTCACGTTACCCATCTATTATACTAGTAGGGACTAGAAATATCATGTTACTCATCAACTATATTAGTAGCGACTAGATGTCACTTTACCCATCCACTACAGTAGTAGGACTAGAGATGTGACGTTACCCATCTATTATACTAGTAGGGACTAGAGATATCATGTTACTCATCAACTATATTAGTAGGGACTAGATGTCACATTACCCATCCACTACAGTAGTAGGACTAGAGATGTCACGTTACCCATCTATTATACTAGTAGGGACTAGAGATATCATGTTACTCATCAACTATATTAGCAGGGACTAGATGTCACATTACCCATCCACTACAGTAGTAGGACTAGAGATGTGACGTTACCCATCTATTATACTAGTAAGGACTAGAGATATCATGTTACTCATCAACTATATTAGTAGGGACTAGATGTCACATTACCCATCCACTACAGTAGTAGTACTAGAGATATCACGTTACTCATCAACTATATTAGTAGGGACTAGATGTCATATTACCCATCCACCACAGTAGTAGGACTAGAGATGTCACGTTACCCATCTATTATACTAGTATGGACTAGAGATATGATGTTACTCATCAAGTATATTAGTAGGTACTAGATGTCACATTACCCATCCACTGTACTAGTGGGGACTAGAGATGTGACGTTACCCATCCACTGTACTAGTGGGAACTAGAGATGTGACGTTACCCATCCAATATACTAGTACGTACTAGATGTCATGTTACCCATTTACTATACTAGTACGGACTAGCGATGTCATGTTATCCATTCATTATACTAGTGGGGACTAGAGATGTGACGTTACCCGTCTATTATACTAGAGATGTGACGTTATTGTGAATAAATTGTTTTTGTTGTTGAATCCTGACTGTTGCGGCGTGTTTATTTTACACCGTTACGGTCTCTCATTCACAGTAAGTGAATGAGTGAACGAAATTTGTGTTGATTGCTTCAAGTTGAGGTCATAATAAAATAACTCAAAAAAAGATGAATAAAAGTGAAATTGTCACAGGTATCCAGAAGATGTCAAACATGTTGACAGTTAGAAAGTGTATGCTTTAAACGTATTTTAATATCTTATCTTTTCTAGATTCGTCTCTGTATCATGGAATACCAAAACGTTTTCATAAAAAACAGAATGCTGTTTCAATATCCAGCCAGTTCCTAGTTTAAAAGGGTGCAACCTTGCAGTTGTATTATGGCCTCAAAGGATGTAAATATGGCCTTAGTTCTAAAAGCAACAATGGATAGACGTGACGTTAGATTTACAATAACAATGGTAGGAAACAAGTATATCTAGCTAACAAACAATTTCTAGTTCTTCTTGTGGCGGACATAAAATAAAAATATTTAAATTGCAACTTGTACACGCCATTAAATCAAAATCCATGATGAACTTGAAGTTGTTACCATGTACGTTTTAAACAGTGGTGTAGTTACCATGTACGTTATAAATAGTGGTGTAGTTACCATGTACGTAGTAAACAATGGCGTACTTACCATGTGCGTAGTAAACAATGGCGTACTTACCATATGCGTAGTAAACAGTGAGGTAGTTACCATGTGCGTAGTAAACAGTGAGGTAGCTACCATGTGCATAATCAATAGTGACGTAGCTACCATGTATGCTTAAGCATCTACATCATTTCTTTTAAAATCATACCATATATACTTAATGTATAAACACAAAATGTAAAGAAATATAAAAGGAATGCCTTCCCATCTTGTCTCAACTACAGTGTATCTACTATATTCAGTGATTCATGTGTACTTTCTCAGTTCACTTCCAAGCTGACAGTGATTCATGTGTACTTTCTCAGTTCACTTCCAAGCTGACAGTGATTCATGTGTACTTTCTCAGTTCACTTCCAAGCTGACAGTGATTCATGTGTGCTTTCTCAGTTCACTTCCAAGCTGACAGTGATTCATGTGTGCTTGCTCAGTTCACTTCAAAGCTAACACTGATTCTATGTCTAATATTTGACTTTCCAACTATCAATATGATTTTCTATTTACTAAACAGCTCATTTTTAAAATCTAATTACCATCTGTGTGCTGAGATTCATCAGATGATAACCAGGTGTAACATGTACTCAGTTGATCCCTATTGTACAACATAGTTTGTCATAAGATGGACATTGTTACTTTGGAGATGAACACTACCAACCTTGGACCGTACATAATGGTAACAGCCTCTAATGCACTGAACTTTAAATTTCCTGCATATTTTGTGGTATGGACACATTACTTTTGTTTGTGTGGTCAGCAATTGTTTGAAGAGCATAATCAAAGTGGGATATCCCCCCCAATGGCACAGTGGTATGTCTGAGGGCTCACGCTGCTAGAAACTGGGTTTCAATAAGGACAGTGGGAAAAGCACATATTGTCCTTTGTGATAAATTCTAAAACAAACAAGATGTGATATATCACGGTTTTCACATAAATAATTTTATTCACACCAATGGTTTATTTATATGAAACAAAATACATAAAACCTGGCCTCTGAATATCTGTTTATAACTATTTCTACTGTGCAGGTCACAGGTCAGAAGAAGAGTCACAAACTGGTAGCCATTGAGGGCAGGTGTCAGTTTTTATCATCTTTTCCGTACTGAACAAACCCTTACTAGTTAATTTTTGTAAACTCAAGTTACTGACTGATGTAAATAAATGTTTGTTAAAAATAGTTGTTTTGATATGGTCACACTGGTTACTGAATTTCCCATTGTATCTAAACATTCAACTGGATCATCAGTGTGTGAACCAATAAAAGTTTTATATATTTATTTTATGTACACCTGCACATCTTTACTAAAGGGATTATTTTGCACAGTGTTGTTTTAATAGAAACTTTATTGTGTTGATTACAAAGGGTTTTATTTTACTAAGAATCAAAACATATCCTGGCCGTAACGATTTGTTTTCTAAATCATTACCTTGTACATTTTATTGTTTGATTTCCATTTGACAGTGTTTGTTATTTTGCATGTGTTAATTCTGATAGTGTAACTTGTTTTTAAGGTTTGATTGTGTTGTAGTCACCACAGTTTAGATCTGTTGTTTTAACATAACTTATAACATGAAGTTTAGTGACAACATGGGACATACTAGCCCATCTCAGCTGTTCCATTCTCCAAACTAAACTAACTTTTTTTAAATCTTAAAGCCAGCCTTTATCATTCATACACTTATAAAACTTTTTCTTAAACTCAGTTAAATTTACTGTCTCTACAACATCTGCACACAACCCACTCCAAAGGCCAACCACCTTGTTAGAAAAATGAAACTGTCTTAACTAATGATTCATCCTATCCTGACAAAATCTATACTTGTGTCCTCTCATTGTACTGTTGTCACTGTTAAATATAACAACAGAAGATGTATCAATACTGTCAACTCCCTTTACAATCTTAAACACTTCAATTATAACACTTCAAGGGAAAACAATATGAAAGATTTCAGCCTCTCCTTGTACGACAACCCTCCATCCCAGGTACCATTCTATAAACCCTCTTCTAAACCCTTTCTGACAATCTCATGTCTATACTAAAGTGAGATGCCCAAGAATGAAGAGAATATTACAAATACAACCTATATAGTGACTCATACAATGAAATCAACCTTTTTAGACCTCTATTCAATATTTCTATAAATACAACCTAAAATATTATTTGTTGTACTACTATCAACATACTGTCTGGATGGCTTTAGGGACTGATCAACCATTACACCAAGATCACTTTCCATCCTAACACTTAATGTTATTCCCATCCAAATTATACTTATAATTCAAATTGTGATAGCCCACATGTATTACCTTGGTTTTATTTTAGACAAAGTTCTATTTGTCTTTATTATTTGGCAAGTGATCTGAAGTTAAAAAATAAGGGCAGGTATGGCAGGTATCCCTCGTGTAGGGCAGGTATGGCAGGTATCCCTCGTGTAGGGCAGGTATGGCAGATGTCCCTCGTGTAGCACAAGGCAAAATCATAAAAAAAAAGAATCAACCATCAAGAACCAGAGAAAGAAAGTGAAATAAGTGTTAGAAACACAAAACTTTATTAACATTTTAACACTGTACACTATATATATTTACAATCGTCAATTGAAGATTTGTTGTCAAAAAACAATGATATAAACACAAATCAGTTTGTACATAAACGAGGTATTAATGTTTGCACAATGTGTGTTTAATTTTTCAAATTTCTATTGTTACAACATACTCATTTCAATATACAACACTTTACTAGTGTTGGAGGTTTGAAAAATTTATTTCTTTTAGTAACTTTGAATGTTTTTAGTTGTTTTACATAAATTACTTGGTGATGATGTAGTTTGTTTTAATATCTTTCATCTACTTTCAGCGATATGTCGTCATATTTAAAAATGATATTGTCATCTTATTTAGGTTACACCACGTCTTTTCTTAGTATACATTATGATAAGTCTTCAATGATTGTGTAGTTTTCACTATATTATATCATATTTATCAAAAACTTATCTAACACTTACTGTGTTTTCTCAGTCCAGCTACTAACTAATATTTTGTGGTCTATCAAACTATAATTCCAATTTTTTTAAATTAGTACGTTGGTTTTTCTTACATTTCAGAAGATAGAGTAATTTACATTTTGTTACATGTGATATTTACCACCAAAAGCAGTGAAAACTAGTCTCAATATTGTATATTTTAAATCTTCAGTGATGTCACACCCGTCTGTAAATCTTATTTTAACCCGTTGTTCATAATGCTGAGCAATAATTTTACACTGGAAGAACCAAAATCCCCTCTAACAGTCTGCAGTTACTTTAAATTAATGTATTTCTAAGTTACACTAATACCTTCAATAATGATACTTAAGTACAATAATTTTACACTGGAAGAACCAAAATCCCCTCTAACAGTCTGTAGTTACTTTAAATTAATATATTTCTAAGTTACACTAATACCTTCAATAATGATACTTAAGTACAATAATTTTACACTGGAAGAACCAAAATCCCCTCTAACAGTCTGCAGTTACTTTAAATTAATGTATTTCTAAGTTACACTAATACCTTCAATAATGATACTTAAGTACAATAATTTTACACTGGAAGAACCAAAATCCCCTCTAACAGTCTGTAGTTACTTTAAATTAATATATTTCTAAGTTACACTAATACCTTCAATAATGATACTTAAGTACAATAATTTTACACTGGAAGAACCAAAATCCCCTCTAACAGTCTGCAGTTACTTTAAATTAATGTATTTCTAAGTTACACTAATACCTTCAATAATGATACTTAAGTACAATAATTTTACACTGGAAGAACCAAAATCCCCTCTAACAGTCTGCAGTTACTTTAAATTAATGTATTTCTAAGTTACACTAATACCTTCAATAATGATACTTAAGTACAATAATTTTACCCTGGAAGAACCAAAATCCCCTCTAACAGTCTGTAGTTACTTTAAATTAATATATTTCTAAGTTACACTAATACCTTCAATAATGATACTTAAGTACAATAATTTTACACTGGAAGAACCAAAATCCCCTCTAACAGTCTGCAGTTACTTTAAATTAATGTATTTCTAAGTTACACTAATACCTTCAATAATGATACTTAAGTACAATAATTTTACACTGGAAGAACCAAAATCCCCTCTAACAGTCTGTAGTTACTTTAAATTAATAGTATTTCTAAGTTACACTGATACCTTCAATAATGATACTTAAGTACAATAATTTTACACTGGAAGAACCAAAATCCCCTCTAACAGTCTGTAGTTACTTTAAATTAATGTATTTCTAAGTTACACTAATACCTTCAATAATGATACTTAAGTACAATAATTTTACACTGGAAGAACCAAAATCCCCTCTAACAGTCTGTAGTTACTTTAAATTAATGTATTTCTAAGTTACACTGATACCTTCAATAATGATACTTATGTACTTTATAATTTTTTCTTTATTCCAGTTCATTTGACCTTGTGAATCTTTTCAAAAATTCCACCAAACTAAAACGACCATTAACGTACATGGAAAAACCCTAAGTTCACGTGCTACTGTGGCGCCCCCAGTGGTTAATCCATACCAGAGATGTAATGATTTCTCCATCCCTTGTACATCAGTGTTGGGTTCCTGTTGAGGTAGTTTCTTTGGAGGTCTGAAAAACAAGATGGTGTGTTATATATTGTGTAATGTTATATGTATATATAGTTACACAGATATATTATGTTGCATAGTTATATTTATAAAAATAAATAATGAAGTGGAACTTACTGACCTGTCCTAACATACAACTGTATATTAACTTACTGACCTGTCCTAACATACAGCTGTATATTAACTTACTGACCTGTCCTAACATACAACTGCATATTAACTTACTGACCTGTTCTAACATACAACTATGAATTAACTTATTAACTTGTCCCCCTGCATCTAGAGGTGGGACTAAGTCTAAAGGGGTCCTGAAGGAGCTGACAAATTTAAGAATTCCCAACAAGGGTAACATATACAAGGGGTCCAATTAGTTTTAATGCTGTAGAGGGTCATCTTTCGTAGTTATACCACCAGCAATGACATCAGCACCTCAGAAATATTAAAGAGTAAAATATCATAGTTAAATGTCTTGAAACAAGCACAGCACAGTCCTGGCTTTGCAGTGGGGAACATTGTGACAACAGTCAGAAAAACTTGAACACTTATAATCACAATACAAGCATACTAACAACCAGGAGAGGCCCTGCCTTGATTCTTTTTAACAGCTGTAATAAAAAAACAATATTCCAACGTAGACAGTCTGTATTTAAGACAAAACAATGATAAAATAACTGTAACTGGACTTTGAAAATGGAAACCTTATTCACACAATGACAACTTACTTCGTGAACTCTAATCCAAAGTGCTGTGAATTGGTTTTAGTTTTAGTTTCATTCTAGGATCAGTTGGTTCTGTCTAGTATGCTCCCGAGAGTAAAATTACTACCTTTTGTTTTCTAGTTCTTTGGTGAACAAAACTATGTTCTCTACTCCTTGTAAAGGTGAGTGTCCATTATTACAACGTCACTCTACTCCTTGTAAAGGTGAGTGTCCATTATTACAACGTCACTCTACTCCTTGTAAAGGTGAGTGTCCATTATTACAACGTCACTCTACTCCTTGTAAAGGTGAGTGTCCATTATTACAACGTCACTCTACTCCTTGTAAAGGTGAGTGTCCATTATTACAACGTCACTCTACTCCTTGTAAAGGTGAGTGTCCATTATTACAACGTCACTCTACTCCTTATAAAGGTGAGTGTCCATTATTACAACGTCACTCTACTCCTTGTAAAGGTCAATGTCCATTATTACAACGTCACTCTACTCCTTGTAAAGGTCAATGTCCATTATTAAAACGTCACTCTACTCCTTGTAAAGGTAAATGTCCATTATTAAAACGTCACTCTACTCCTTGTAAAGGTAAATGTCCATTATTAAAACGTCACTCTACTCCTTGTAAAGGTAAATGTCCATTATTACAACGTCACTCTACTCCTTGTAAAGGTAAATGTCCATTATTAAAACGTCACTCTACTCCTTGTAAAGGTAAATGTCCATTATTAAAACGTTACTCTACTCCTTGTAAAGGTATATGTCCATTATTAAAACGTTACTCTACTCCTTGTAAAGGTATATGTCCATTATTAAAACGTTACTCTACTCCTTGTAAAGGTATATGTCCATTATTAAAACGTTACTCTACTCCTTATAAAGGTAAATGTCCATTATTAATGTTACTCTACTCCTTATTGTTTTCTCACCTAGTTGTCATGGTATCCAGCCTGATCCACAAGTCTTCAAACTTTCCACGAGGCTTCTTTGCGAAAGGTGCACGTGTCGTTCGCAATAATCGAACATTGGATTTGTACAACTCGGACTGGAAGCCTTTTTTTCTCAGTCGTGAATGATCCTGGTGGGAAATTTGAAAACTACTGACGCCACTCCTCTTCTCAGTGTCAATTAGTTTTGAATCGCTGCTAAATCCTGATGCGTCGGATAGATGGAGCCACGGCCAGTGTTTCTCTTTGCTGTCATAGGTCCTGCTTGTAAACCGGAAAAGAAACGTGCAGAAAAAACTTAATGCCAAGAAGTAATTCGTAGTTAACGTAGAACTATTCCTGTTTTTGCTCAGTTATTCTAATGATCAAATGTCAAAGAAGCCCATAAATTTACCACGAAGATGTAGCAACCAACGAGGGTGCCCAACTGATGAAACATTACGTGCTAATATTTATAATTAATAACTATAGTCAGTGCCAGGTTGGGTTTTAGTTTCCATATAAGTTGGTACATTGCTCAGATCAATCTTAACTAACAATAAAAGAAAGGTGGTAAAACAATATACTTAATTTCAAGTGTAAAGTTTTAAATAGTTTATATGAAACTCCAATAAAAATTGGAAGGAAAAGTCGCTGTACACTCGTTTCATTAAGAACACAGTTTTAACGAAACAAGCACTGATTTAATGTGTTTGATTTTCTTTAATAAAATACAAAATCTACAGATCGTACAGAAATTTTTCCCCGCCCTGTGGTGTTTATAAAATTATAAAGTTTGACCACGTCACACCATCGTTTTAGGTACATATCAGAAGCTGTAAAAACGTTTTGTGACAGTAATGAAATCTACAACCTGAAACTTAAGTGATGTCGGTATGAAAAAGTGATACTTTATGACCTCTATTTCAAAACCACCACTCATTATGGATCATCATATTCGTGTTTTTTATGTTATCACATGTACACAGACTCCATTAAAACGTGCAATGTTGTACGTGTATACAGTCGTGTAATGCTGTGCTTCTAAAAGTAAAAACACCTTTCCACACATGTTTATTTCCGCGCAGAACCACACAATAAGTTATCTTCACTGTTCACTATACATTTTAACCCTTGTATGTCCACTAAGAACTGACACTGCTAATTGTAAATGTTTTCTTTTTGAGTGAAAAAAAAACAAACAAAACGTAAAAACTTGTGGTAAATATGAAATGACAGTTGTTTTTAGAAACCAACCATTGTTTACAAAACTGTTAAAACAAAAATTACCTTCCAGTAAAGAGAAATACAACAAGTTGTCGAATCTCACTTATCTACCTTTTGGACAGATCTTATTACTTTTGTGTCTGAACAATATTTGTTTTTTTTTATAATTTTTGACAATACTGATAGAAAATCTTAAAACAACGAGATAAAAATTAAAAAATATATATTTTATATGAATATTACATAAACACTTCAACCCGCCTTCCGCTAGTACAGCGGTACGTCTACGGGTTTACATAAACACTTCAGCCCCCCGCTAGTACAGCGGTACGTCTACGGGTCTACATAAACACTTCAGCCCCCCGCTAGTACAGCGGTACGTCTACGGGTTTACATAAACACTTCAGCCCCCCGCTAGTACAGCGGTACGTCTACGGGTTTACATAAACACTTCAGCCCCTCGCTAGTACAGCGGTACGTCTACGGGTTTACATAAACACTTCAGCCCCTCGCTAGTACAGCGGTACGTCTACGGGTTTACATAAACACTTCAGCCCCTCGCTAGTACAGCGGTACGTCTACGGGTTTACATAAACACTTCATCCCGCTAGTACAGCGGTACGTCTACGGGTTTACATAAACACTTCAGCCCCCCGCTAGTACAGCGGTACGTCTACGGGTTTACATAAACACTTCAGCCCCTCGCTAGTACAGCGGTACGTCTACGGGTTTACATAAACACTTCAGCCCCTCGCTAGTACAGCGGTACGTCTACGGGTTTACATAAACACTTCAGCCCCTCGCTAGTACAGCGGTACGTCTACGGGTTTACATAAACACTTCAGCCCCTCGCTAGTACAGCGGTACGTCTACGGGTTTACATAAACACTTCATCCCGCTAGTACAGCGGTACGTCTACGGGTTTACATAAACACTTCATCCCGCTAGTACAGCGGTACGTCTACGGGTTTACATAAACACTTCATCCCGCTAGTACAGCGGTACGTCTACGGGTTTACATAAACACTTCATCCCGCTAGTACAGCGGTACGTCTACGGGTTTACATAAACACTTCATCCCGCTAGTACAGCGGTACGTCTACGGGTTTACATAAACACTTCATCCCGCTAGTACAGCGGTACGTCTACGGGTTTACATAAACACTTCATCCCGCTAGTACAGCGGTACGTCTACGGGTTTACATAAACACTTCAGCCCCCCGCTAGTACAGCGGTACGTCTACGGGTTTACATAAACACTTCAGCCCCCCGCTAGTACAGCGGCACGTCTACGGGTTTACATAAACACTTCAGCCCCCCGCTAGTACAGTGGTACGTCTACGGGTTTACATAAACACTTCATCACACAGCTGCTGCTTTATCAGTCAGTTAAGTCCGTCAAAAATTAAAACTAAAAATTATTCCAGATTTTTACACTGTTACTAAGTACATCACTGGAGGCATGTCTAAGATCTTTAAAACCATGAAATATATAGTGGCTAGTATTGTGGTTCCCTCTAGCGACAAGTTTACACTTTTTCATATTGACGTATATCAGAGACGTCATTAGGCGCTGCCACAGGAGATTCGTACCCCGAATGCATTTGCTCTTGAAAAATCATAATAGAAAATTATGATTAATATCATATTGAAACATCGAAAATTCCGACGAGTTCTGGGCCTGAGCCCCGACTCGTGTAAGTACCTAGCAGTGCCTATAACATATGTAGGGGATGCTGTTGTGATTTTCTTTAAGAGTCCTACTAAAAATAGCGCTAGGAATAAATGTGTTCTATTTTCGATATTGTGGTATATAGATTGTATATATAAAATAGCGTCATAAATAGGTTTATTCTATGTTATCCTGTAATGTATAGAGAGAGAGTTACTAAAAATACCGCTAGGGACAAGTTGTTCCTATTTTCAGTATTGGCGTGTATACAATACAGTACTTTACAAACTTCGCTAGGGCCGGTTTATACAATTCTCAGCTTTGATATATTGCTGGATATTTAGAAAACTGACTGTAGTTGATAAATGGCCTCTACTGTATTACGCATGCAAAGTTTTTATTTGTTGTTGTTTTACTTCTTGTACATACAATGAGATGTTACTGCAGTAATTTAACTATTTAGTGTTAAATAACATTGTTAAGAACGAGGATATTTATTGTGTAGCCTTTAGAAAAGAAATTAAATACGTAGATATTTAACTATTTCTAAATTTAGTGTCCGTTAATACTACATTTTAACTATTCTCTTTTCAAATATAAGTAGATGGCGCTAGTAACAATTTTACAAACTGTGAGAAATTCACAATACTCACTGTATCAACTTCTCATTGGCTCCAATATGTTCAATTTCATATCCTTGACTTTTCATGAAGTCTAGAATTGTGTCATTACCAAGAAAATGACCTGAAAAACGGTAAGACATGTGAAAATTTTAACTATAATTGGTCTAACTTGCCACTTTTCTTCCAATTCTCGAATGTACTTCAGTGAATGTGAAAATACAAACAGTAAAAATATTTGCACGTCCACTTACTTTAAACTGTTCCTATCTAAATCAGTGAAATTCTTTATAATAAATAATTTCTTTAACCTGTTTATATCAGAAACAGTGGGAGTTTTCTTTATAATTTAAGTTAACCTTATATTTTAAGAAATGGTCAGGTTAATTTTAATGAACTAATCAGTTTAACCTCTTCACTTAAGTATTTTAATAATATACTTAATTTAAACCGTTCATATCATATTACTTTCCCAATATTATTATTATGACATTGTAAGAAGTTTTTTTTAAAAAAACGTTACATTTTCCTGTATTTTACAGTTTAAAAAATATGTCTCTCGCAACATACAATAATTTTCACTTATCAGCCTCGGAACTAATGGATTTCCCTTTAAAAGTGAACTAATGTTAACCATAGACAGAATACAGCTAACGACTGCAAGTGAAACTACATTCAACCTGTGACGTAACAAGTTTGTGGAAGGTCTCTTAACGCTCCTGAAGAAACTGAAAAGCGAAACGTTGAGTGTACAATTCAATCAAAGTAATAAATTCACGTTATAAAGTGATTTATTTCTGGTATTAAAACTAGTTTTAAATTTAAACTGAGTGTTGCGACATGTGATACCACACCTAAATAACAAAACTTTACAGGGCTACGCTATATTCTACAATTTCAAGTTATACCATTCACGTGCCAAAACATATTGTGGGTGTTATTTAAAGTTTTCTTTAACTTGTAACCCAAATTTTATGAAAGAACAGTTTTATTAGTTGCATCTGAGGATTTTGGAAACACAAGTGAAGTAGATAAGCAAATCTTAACTTTAACCGAATTGTAAGGCGATTGGTTTTACTGTAAAAACCATTCAGTGTAACTTAACCTTGTTGGTTATCGTTTTGAATCTCCACAGTGGTTCAATGGCAATTCTTTACCCGTGATGGCAGAGCACAGATAGCCTATTGCGTAGCTTTGCACTTAAGAAATGAACCAAGTTATCCTTATGTAGATTTCACTCAGCACGAGACACTGATTGAGTTAACTGATGCTTCAATACAATATATCAATATAAGATAATTAAAAACTGCTACTTTAAAAGGGGAAAATATGGAGCTTCAAGAACACACAGAAACGAGGTAGGCAGCTTAAAGTGAAAAGTAATCAAAGTTATGGTGTTTGAGACATGGTACTGGAAATCCCTATTTTGACTCTCCTAAATATTACAGATTTTAAACACGGAATCAAAGTATGGCTTAAGGACATAATGTCAGGATCACATCTCATATACCTCGAGTCCAGTTGGTTATTTCCACTTCAGGCTACTTGTCTTGTGTCTGTACTTTATCAAGATGTCTCTTAGACCTCTTTTGAATTAACAACCTTTAATACTCTTAATTCTTCAGTGTTTTTATGTTATTACAGTGGTTCTTAACCTGGGTTCAATCGAACCCCAGGGGTTCGGCGGAGGTCAAGACACACACACACACTGTGTGTGTCCGTTCACGTTCACCCCACTCGTATGATTCGTGACGTCATGCTCCACTTGACCATCATTGGCTGCGGCTGATCACGTCACATCACGTGGCCTTAATATCTGTGCTGCAGGGAACTTTGTGCGCTTAGCATTCGACTTGTGATTGTAGTAATCGTGCGTCATTTGTGATTTTTTTCCTAGTCTTTCAATCCCTTCATACTAACTATGTCGAGCAAAAACAGAAAGTGATTGGACGAATACGTACAGTATTGATTCACGTGTATAACGTAACACGATGGGAGTCAGCGTCCTCAACGCATGATTTGCAATGCCAAGTTAAGAAAGTCTAGTCTAGCACCGGCAAAACTAAGAGAACATTCCCTAAAGCTGCATGGAGATGAGAAATACAAGAACACAACGCTTGCTGAATTCAAGGTAAAGAGAGCCAGGTTCGATGAAAAGGTTACTATGCCTGTTCTCGGCTTTGTACCCATCGACAAACCGATCCTCACAGCATCGTGCGAAGTTGCGTACTTGATCGCATAGCAGAGCAAACCACACACCATTGGTGAAGCACTCGTAAAACCAGCTGCGTCGATAATGGCGAATATCATGCTGGGAAAAGCTGCTGAAAATAAGTTATCCCAAATTCCTCTTTCAAATGACACCATCAGCAGGAGAATAGATGACATGAGTGATGACATCTTGGCTCAAGTAGTAGCAGATCTGATTTCAAGCCCAGCAAAATTCAGCCTTCAACTCAACGAGACCACCGACGTTTCCAATCTAAGCCAGCTTGTTGTATTCGTGCGCTATACGAGTTTTGTTTGGGAATTTCGCACAAAGCTACTCGAGGGCTATCTGTGCTAGCCGTCCCTAATTTAGCAGTGTAAGACTAGAGGGAAGGCAGCTAGTCATCACCACCCACCGCCAACTCTTGGGCTACTCTTTTACCAACGAATAGTGGGATTGACCGTCACATTATACACCCCCACGGCTGGGAGGGCGAGCATGTTTAGCGCGACGCGGGCGCGAACCCGCGACCCTCGGATTACGAGTCGCACGCCTTACGCGCTAGGCCATGCCGGGCCCTGCGCTATACGAGACCACCGACGTTTCCAATCTAAACCAACTTGTTGTATTCGTGCGCTATGTGAAGAACGACGAGATAAAAGATTTTTTTATTTTGTAAACCTCTTACAACAACAACTAAGACGTGAAGAAACTTGTGGATGACTTCTTCTGAGACAACGATCTTTCGTAGGATATGGTTTCTGCAGTTTGTTCGGACGGAGCTCCAGTCATGCTGGGACGAAACTCTGGTTTTCGTGCGCCGGTGAAAGCCGATGCACCACACATCATTGTAACGCACTGTGTTCTGCACAGGATTGCGTTGACAACAAAAACCTTGCCTTCAAAACTGGCAGAAATATTAAAAATTGTAGTGGAATGTAAGAACTTTGTGCCCTGAAGTACCGCATCTTCAAAGAGCTGTGTAATGAAATGGGCTCTGAATTCGAGGTACTTCTGTACCATTCTAACGTTCCGTGGTTATCCCGGGGAAAGGTGCTGAATCGTGTTTTTGCCATGCGTGTGGAATTAGACCTGTTTTTTGTTAGATTTTTCGAAGCAATCTGCATGACAATGTTCGTGCTCCGAGTTCATTCTCATTTTGGCGTACATGGTCGATATCTTCAATCATCTCAATCAGCAGATGCAGGGCGGTGGAGTCAACATCATCGGAGCGGAAGAAAACCTGAAGGCTCTTCATAAAAAGCTAACGTTATGGAAACGACGAACAGAGAATGATAACTTCGCAAACTTTCCCCTGCTGGACGACTGTGGAAGTAAGATCGAAGATGTGTCTGAAATCGGAGACATTTCTGTACCCGGGGAACTGAAGCAAGCAATTGCCATGCACTTAGATGAGCTCGCAAAGTCTCTTGACGGATACTTCCCCTCCAGAGAGTCATATCCAGCATGCGTGAGACAGCAGTTCACGTTTACTGTTGCGACAGCAGATGTCAATGATGAATACCTCGACGAAATCATTGAACTTCAGCAGAGCCAGGTTCAACAGCAACTTTTCAGAACAGCAACGCTCTCAACGTTTTGGTGTCACCAAATCGTAGCTACACTCTTATTGCTAAGAAAGCCCTTGAGATACTCATACCGTTCGTTACCACGTATCTTTGCGAGCAATCCTTTTCGAGGATGATAGACATAAAAACGAAGAAAAGGAACAGACTTTGTTACGAAAATGATATGAGAGTGGCACTTGTCAAGGTGAAACCGCGCATTTCTGAACTTGTCTCTGAAAGGGAACAGCAAAAGTCACATTGATTTGCAGTAAATATTCATTGTTTTTGTGTGAAATTCATGTTTTGTTGGTTTTGTTCTTTGAACACTGATATTGTGTGCAACTGATGCATGGTTCATTTTGTGCACTAATAAAATATCTACTTATGTTCTGAATTTGAACAAAATCATATATTATTTTTCCAATTACGAAGGGTTCAGTGAATGCAAGTACGAAACTTCTGGGGTTCAATACCTCCAACAAGGTTAAGAACCACTGGTCTCGTACAGTACCTCCCAACAAGGTTAAGAACCACTGGTCTGGTTCAGTACCTCCCAACAAGGTTAAGAACCACTGGTCTGGTTCAGTACCTCCCAACAAGGTTAAGAACCACTGGTCTGGTTCAGTACCTCCCAACAAGGTTAAGAACCACTGGTCTGGTTCAGTACCTCCCAACAAGGTTAAGAACCACTGGTCTGGTTCAGTACCTCCCAACAAGGTTAAGAACCACTGGTCTGGTTCAGTACCTCCCAACAAGGTTAAGAACCACTGGTCTGGTTCAGTACCTCCCAACAAGGTTAAGAACCACTGGTCTGGTTCAGTACCTCCCAACAAGGTTAAGAACCACTGGTCTGGTTCAGTACCTCCCAACAAGGTTAAGAACCACTGGTCTGGTTCAGTACCTCCCAACAAGGTTAAGAACCACTGGTCTGGTTCAGTACCTCCCAACAAGGTTAAGAACCACTGGTCTGGTTCAGTACCTCCCAACAAGGTTAAGAACCACTGGTCTGGTTCAGTACCTCCCAACAAGGTTAAGAACCACTGGTCTGGTTCAGTACCTCCCAACAAGGTTAAGAACCACTGGTCTGGTACAGTACCTCCAACAAGGTTAAGAACCACTGGTCTGGTACAGTACCTCCAACAAGGTTAAGAACCACTGGTCTGGTACAGTACCTCCAACAAGGTTAAGAACCACTGGTCTGGTACAGTACCTCCAACAAGGTTAAGAACCACTGGTCTGGTACAGTACCTCCAACAAGGTTAAGAACCACTGGTCTGGTACAGTACCTCCAACAAGGTTAAGAACCACTGGTCTGGTACAGTACCTCCAACAAGGTTAAGAACCACTTGTCTGGTACAGTACCTCCAACAAGGTTAAGAACCACTTGTCTGGTACAGTACCTCCAACAAGGTTAAGAACCACTGGTCTGGTTCAGTACCTCCAACAAGGTTAAGAACCACTGGTCTGTGTAGCAGCAGTACTGTCCTATTTAATATAGTTTAATGAAATAGTTCGTGTATTATGCTCTTTTGAGAAAGAATAAGAGCTTTTGGATTGGCTTCATACAGACTATAATAAGGTCGTGATAACTGACACTGCACGTGTGATTACTATAAAGCCTGGTGATCAATATGACGACTCTTAAGTGTTGGCTATAATTTAACCCTTACCATCAGATGCTCGAAATTCAGCTTGATGCTATCTAAACTACAGTTTAAACATTTCTGTTGTTTAAGACGTTTGTGTACCATAACAGAAATCAACTATGCAGTGGTGAAAAACACAATTGTGATCCTATATATAAACAAATGATACACGACACCAGTACAGTCGTGACAGTAAGTGTGGTACGTGTGCCGTATGAACATTAAATTACATGCACGCAACTACTTACATATACATGTAGTAGATTATGAAACTCTATATAAACTACATTAAAACTACTGGGTGTTAACAACCACCATTATTTTCAAGACAGTCAAGTAAACTTAAAAACTACCCTACAAAGAGTGTAATGATGCGTCTAGTAACATTGTTCATGTTTTATACAACAGTCACAGCTAGTTTTGCTGTAGCCTAATGGGAAAATATTAGATAAAGAACAAGTGGACAATCCCTCTTTTGGACCACTAGTGAGGTTTACGATAGAATTAAAAGTTGATTTGTTTCATTTTAGTTTGGGTTTTCAAAAACTCAACAATAACCGAGAAATGAACTTTTAAATTTTATCTAATTGCGAAGCAAAACCAACCGACAAAAACTCCACAGCTGTTTATTATATTACAAGCTATGTTGCTCAGCCTTTCCAAACCTACGAAATGTTTAAAGAAATTAAACGAATTAACCTAAAAAACTGTTGCCCTTCGCTAATTCCTAGACACTTCAGCTGAAGATGCTTCAGTGAAAGGAAACTGGTGAAATCAAGAGATCAACTGGGATAGGCGACAAACTGGATAACTTGTATATAATTATGGGCTGGGAACACGTCATCCCTTGCCATTAGCGACACTGGTGATGTTTTATATGAGACGTTAAAAAAATCTAATTGAAGCAGGCCTCATCATTGGTTCTCGCGTATTTAATTAAGTAAAGTCTTAAATAAACAAAAAATAACAATTTGCGAACGTAAATCAGCAAACATTTATAATCGTATTACTTAAATATCTATTTCGGTTTGCTTTAGTCACGACTTGTACAAATCTGTTACAACAATCTTCTTACTTTTAATATTATCGCAAACCGTGTTTTTCAGTTTGTAAAAGTATACGTAAAATGTGTCCGATGAAGTAACAATATTAACAAATCACGTGGTTTATGTTCATGTGGCAATAGGCAATGCCCCTAATAACTCTACACAAAAATAGTGATCGCCACGTGCTCTCTTTCTGTGATATTGTTTGAAATAAATGGTCTCTTCGTAAGAGCATCTATCATTACATATAGATGTGCAATACTTTGTTCGTAAAAGGTTTTTGGCACTCTTTGTTCAGTAGAGTGTCTGGTAATCAGAGACAACGGGTCAATACAGGTCTGGATAATTCCTAATATCCAATGACAGCAGTTTGGCAGCCACGACATAGTTAATTACTATTTCTCCTCGGTGTTAAAATGTCTGATATATAACTGTTAATTAACCAAAGACGCACAACCTTCTACTTAAAAACACGACAAAGAAGTACACGTAGACAGAGAAAAAAGCACTATGAATACATACAGACAGAGAGAAAAAAGCACTATGAATACATACAGACAGAGAGAAAAAAGCACTATGAATACATACAGACAGAGAGAAAAAAATACTATGAATACATACAGACAGAGAGAAATAAACACAAAAGCACTATGAATACATATAGACAGAGAGAAATAAACACAAAAGCACTATGAATACATATAGACAGAGAGAAATAAACACAAAAGCACTATGAATACATATAGACAGAGAGAAATAAACACAAAAGCACTATGAATACATATAGACAGAGAGAAATAAACACAAAAGCACTATGAATACATATAGACAGAGAGAAATAAACACAAAAGCACTATGAATACATATAGACAGAAAAACACACAAAAGTACTATAAATACATATAGTCAGATAGAAAAAAACACAAAAATACTATGAATACATACAGACAGAGAGAAAAAACACAAAAATACTATAAATGCATATAGACAGAGAGAAAAACACATCACATCATAACAGAAGTCGACTAAATAAAAGGATAAACAGGCGTCTACGATATATAAATTTATACCAGCAACTGAACTGAACATCCAACAATAAAAAACGGATAAGTTATCAAAATAATTTGTATAATAAATGTTTTGTACTATGTCAACATCTTTTATAGATAGTATGGTGACATGAGTAAATCCAACCAATTTTCCAATAAAGATATACAATGACATTAAAAGGTTGGGATGGGCGTGACCCTGAAGTTATCACGCCCGGAGTTTGAATCTGAAGATGGGCGTGGCCAGTATTCATTACTCACTAGAGTGATAAAAGATAAAGCCACAAAATGAAACAATGTGTCTTTAAGCACATTACTATTAACAAACTTATTACGGGTTTGTTGTTTTTAAAACAGACCACACAGAAAATAATTTGACAAAAGTAAAATAGCAAAGATTATATAACTGGTCACACTAACTATTCAAACAGTGTAGTTATTGTAAAAACTAACAAACCTTAAACATATGGATAAATAAAGATTTACTTTGGAGAGAAAACGTACACAAATCACAAAGGGAATGACACCTACCGGCACCGAACGCAAAGAAGAAACTCTTATCCGGATACGTGTTCAGTAATTCAGAAACCCTTTCAGCCATTCTCTTATTCCGCTTAAATATAAGTTCGTTCTTAAAATAATCGTCGATAGCTTTGGCGATAGATATATCGCTTGAGAGAAGCGATGTATTTACAAGATTTGGCACGGAAGTTGAGTCGTGGTTAAAGATAACAGCGTTTAGGTCTCCACAATTGTAATGTCTGATTAAATCTTCGGTCGTGTAAGTCACCTGAAGCTCTCCACTCCTAATGTTCTCGTGTTGGAACAAAGTTTGATTTAAAGCAAAAATTACCTACAGATAGTAAAAATAAAAGTACAAATTATCAACAAAAATTCAAAACAAAAACCAGTAATTCAAAGAATAATTGCCCGAAAAAGGAGAACATTAGTTAAGCTAACTCGTAGAACTGGTTGTAAAAAAGTTGACTTAATTTGCGTATATTTTCTATCGAATAATCCGAAAGAATTCGTACAATAATAGAAATCATTACAACCAGATTGTGGTTTTCGTTAATGAACGGCTTTTGTTTTTAATTTCGCGCAAAGCTACTAGAGGGCTATCTGCGGTAGCCGTCACTAATTTAGCAGTGTAAGACCAGAGAGAAGGTAGCTAGTCATCACCACCCACCGCCAACTGTTGGGCTACTCCTTTACCAACGAATCGTGGGATTGACCGTAACATTATAACGCCTCCACGACTGAAAGGGCGAGCATGTTTGGTGCGACCGGGATTCGAACCCACGACCCTCGGATTACGAGTCGAACGCCTTAACACACTTGGCCATGCCGAGCCCTAATGAAAGGCACCAGGGGTAGAACACAATGATTAATGTCAGCCGTGTACTGCTTATATTCTTTCCTAGACTAGGAATACTCGTTATGTATTGGTGGTAGAAAATCTAATGACATTTTTTATTTTTCAATATATAGTTTCCTTGTTATTGTGGTTCTTTTCATATTAAACTTAGCTTTTAGTAAATTATAATAATAATACACTCACAATAAATTAAATCGGAAAATATTTTCGGCTGCACCTTATTATTATTATTTTTTTTTTTATGAATCCTGTGAGGTTGCGGAAAACAAAGATAATATATTAATTCAGGGCCTGAACAGGAAACTATATAGTCACCAATATAAGATATTTTCTAATAGGCAGTTGTTGCTTATTTCACAGTCAACACAATATAAATACACTACCTAAACTATCTATCAAAAAATATCAAATAACTACAATTGTTTGTCTTTCATTACTTGACGTTTGGGTTCATTAGATCGTCTACAAGACAAACGAATGCCTGTCAGATTTCTCCAATAAGCCTTAATGCATGAAACACAAAACCAACAAAAGTTCATTAAAATTAAGTTTTTATACGTCGCTCTCAAACCCACACTTTCAGGACCCTTACACTCCCCAGGGTTATAAATACACACTGTACTGAGATAATGACAGAATGAACGACAGAGCTCGGACATACAAGTTTTCTGATAGCCACATAACCATAATTCTGGCGCTCAGATAACTGAAAATCCGAAATGTTCATTTGTAAAATCAAAATCTTTGAAGACAAATGTTAACTGAAACTATATTAAGATGTCTAAATATACAGAAAAACAAATGGATAAACCTTAAAGTGTGGGAACGTTAATAAGTGAAGCTTTATTATTGTTTGCTTTAATAAGTGAAGCGACATACACGAGAACAAAGGGAAACAAGGTATTTTCAAGGAACACTATTTTTCATTCAGGTTTATTTGATACATTGTAACCCAAATCATGTTCCCGGAACTTTTTTTATTCACTCTGTTTCTGTCACGTACGTGTATGTTTAAAATATTCAGAGAAACAACCCACGTTTACGAACCCATTACATATCTCTTGTACAGATTTTCAAACTTTACAAAACAGCTGAATCACTATTCTAGCGTGATGTGGACAATCGGTTTCGAAAACGACGTCTGATTGGTTGGATTTCACACAAATTCGTGCAAAGCTACACAAGGGATACCTGCGACAGTCATCTATAATTTCGAACTGATAGATTGGAGGGAAAGCAGCTCCAACCGTTGAGCTAATTTAATAAAACCGTAAGATGTGTCTCTCTCTCCTACAACTCACCCACGCTTCAGAATGCGAAGTGTTAGTTTTGCAATTTGCGACAATTGAACGTAAATGATTAACCGTTGAATTCATAGTCCGTTACAATGAACATTAGGCCTCGCTCAGACACCATTAATTATAAACGCATATATCTGACGGAGTAAATGCTACAAATAATTATTCCGTGATACGCAATATTCTCCACATTCTCTTGTCACTACCCTCAAACATCGTTCCAGAAATTATAGGGGTAACTTACGAATTTTTTTCAAACATGGAATTATCTAAACACTAAATGTTTCGAAGACTGTCTACTTAGCAATGTACAGAACAGCATTTCTTATTTTATATGAAAAAATAACAGTTGGATGTTTTAAAACTAAACGGAGTTGTAAGTGAAACAACAATATTCCAACGTATTTCATTGAACAAGGTCTACTTTATAAAGAAGACTAAATCTACGTGAACCCAGGCTACTTTATAAACGAAGACTAAATCTACGTGAACCCAGGCTACTTTATAAACGAAGACTAAATCTACGTGAACCCAGGCTACTTTAGAAAGAAGACTAAATCTACGTGAACCCAGGCTACTTTAGAAAGAAGACTAAATCTACGTGAACCCAGGCTACTTTAGAAAGAAGACTAAATCTACGTGAACCCAGGCTACTTTAGAAAGAAGACTAAATCTACGTGAACCCAGGCTACTTTATAAAGAAGACTAAATCTACGTGAACCCAGGCTACTTTACAAAGAAGACTAAATCTACGTGAACCCAGGCTACTTTATAAAGAAGACTAAATCTACGTGAACCCAGGCTAATTTATAAAGACTAAATCTACATGAACCCAAGATACTTAAAGAAATCTCCATGAACCTAGTGTGGTCTTCCCCATTACTTGGTATTCATATTTGTTTAAAGTTTGACTTTCATGAGCCGGGGCTACTGGAATCATAACGGATATTTTCAGTAGTCAGGTACTTCGCCCACACCGAAACACCCATTAAAAGAGAGTTTGCTTGATTCATATCTTTTGTAAGTACCATTCACTCTGGGTGTAACATAAACTTGTCAGTCGACAAGTCGGGGCTCTATCTTCTCTCGTTACTCTATTAATGAGTACCGCTTACAAAAAGAATAACCTTTACTTAACATGTCATCTCCTTGCACGCTCTCACGACCCGCAAGTCTCCAGAGCACATGAGGTGCCGCCACCTGGTGATATTCAGATCAAGTATTATCTCAGACTGCAATGTTATACTTTAGAACAGTGGTCCTCCAGCTGTTTACACTTTGTACACACGTCAATCGTATATTTTACTGAAGCCACAAACGTTACATTCTTTTTTATTTACAGACTTTGTTATTAAACTCCACATGGTGAATGACTCCCTTTCGAGAGGCGGTTCGGTCTATAACGTGGTTAATAGAATCTCAAAGTTCTGAAAACGTCGACGTTCCTATATTCTCAATTAAAACACGATAACGTAGTCTTTAGAGTTATTATTTTGTGTCACAAAACCACAAATAATAATTTTATGTACCGTAAGTACATCTTTCAAAGAGTAACTACTTTTTATGGTTTTATATCAGGCGATACGGTGCCAGAGTGTGACATAAATTGTGAGTGCCGAAAATGAGTTACACGTGCGTAGCCTTCAGTGTACAGTATTTCCTAGTAACATTACTCACCGTACTAGATTTTTACGAGCGAAGGAATTCGCAGCGCGATCTAGTGACAGTGGAAACAACAAAACGTAAATATCATATCTACTTTTTACTTAACTGATAAACATATTCAAAGAAATAACTACGATTGAGAGTCCGTGAACTAAGTTCCGTAAAGCACTTCTGACTCGAGAGTACCTGGGATGTTTGGCATTTCATGTATAATAACCAAAAGAGAGTGAAAACGTTGGATAAACTCTAGCAAACACAAATTTCCCAAGGCATGCTGTTTCTAAACTGTAAGGTTAGTAACAGCTGATACAACAAACGATTGACGTAAAAACACAAACTGCAAATAACAAGTGCGAACAACACCATCTCTTGACATGAATGTGAAAAAATATTAACATACACAAAATATGAATACACTTGTTATGTCTTAAATTGGTCGCCATGAAACATATATACAGACCCACATATTGTCTCTAATGGATATATAAAGACTTCTGTATGCCACATCTTGTCCACAACGAACATATGGTTACTGTATTATAGCACACAACACTCCTAAAAAACACGTACATAGACTACAGTGTATCGCACCTTAACTATTATTAACACAGATCTTTGTTCAAAACAAACACATAAGCTCTTATACATTAGTAACAAATCTATCAGCTTCTGAACGAACAAATATCGACCCCTGTATATCAAAAATTGTTCCTAATGATACACACCCGTGTATCTGTCGGTAGGAATTATTTACATTTTAGTTCTAATCTATATCGTATGATGTCAGCTAAGTGCAAAACTTCACAACGGGTTTCTCTCTGTCTACCGTCCACAACGGGCAGTCGAACACTGGACTCTCTACTGATCAGCCAGAGAATAGCTTTCTTCGCCCATAAATTGCTGATAAATCATATACACCCCTGAAACTGCATATTGTCTTCAACAAGTAAAAAAAAAAAAAAAGACCATATTTGTACATGTTAAGCGTATTGAAAAATATACACAAGAATGTTGGGTTTAATGGGTTGGAATTAAACACAATGTGTCCACTGCGGGTATCGAAACTTGATTTTAGTATTTTAAGTCCACAAACTTACCGCTGAGTCAGCGAGGGAGGGGGTAACATCACGACAAACAAAATAATTATATTATTAATATATATATATGTGAGGCTTTTATTTAAATTTTACTTTATAAATATATGTCGAGACATAACCACCGTTAGGCCTACGTTTGGAAAGTAAAGTTGTGCGAGTTAAACCTACCTGAGTAAAGTTGAGGCCATTCAGTGGTAGACATTGTTCTTCTGGGTGCTCCACGGCGCCCGTCCGTTTATTCAGTTTCTCAGCTTCTTGAGCAAGGTAAAGGTCCAGCACGGGGATTCCTCGTGACTTGACGTCACTCTCTGTTAAAGAGTTCACCATCAACATGACCCACACTGGTCGTTTCCTTTCCCAGTTAAACGTCATCATGTTGAACACATAGTCAGCGTACAGTCCTCGGTTCCTCTGGTCTGCAGTCAGCCACGACGGTAACATGATTTTCACGTACTCTAAGTGACTTTTCAACCGTCTATACAGATCTTTAGGAGTACGTCGACCAAATTCTTGCCCTGTGGTAGTAGTTGGCACTTGCTCAGAGCGCTAAACGTATACGGGTCCATCAAATCTAACTCGAAGAACACGTTGTCAGATTGCTGGAAGGCATGTTTGGCACTGGCAGGAATGTAATCCCACACCCTTGTGTAAGGAACATGAATCGTACCAAAAAAATACGAAGGCGGATCCTTATTGACAGACCACAGAAACGACATGGGACCTTCCTGTTGTAAAGAAAACCTGGTTAGTTTTGAATGTGGAAAGTTAACTTGGAAAAGTTAGCGTAATGTGCGTGTAAAAACAAGGGTGGAGAAAATCGGAAATATATATTAACTAAATGTAAAACGAAATAAAATCCATAAATTAAGGTCACATGCCTATGAAACATAAGAACCTAAACTGTAGCACTATTCGCAAGTAATATGAATTTTCTCTAACTATATCAATATGTCGTCACCTGGCCACATCTCGAAGGTTAGGTGCTGCCCAAGAACTTTGAACTTACTATATGACCGTCACCTGGCCACATCTCGGAGGTTAGGGTGCTGACCAAGAACTTTGAACTTACTATATGACCGTCACCTGGTCACAAACTCACTCCGTGATAGTTACTTGTTCGGCTATAATTAAAACATTTTCTTTACAAACGAATACTTTCGTAAAAAACCTACAGGGCAGTTGACGAGAGGGAGCCAGCCTCGCCTGCCATCTTTTCAAGTACCTTTAAAGAGTACTATGATTGTCTGTTACAGTTATAAATCGGCCCTAGTTGAAAGTGCATGGCATATACATTGAACCTTCCGTTTCACACTTAAATAAGCTGACCAATTGGACATGTCGAACAAATACCTACTCAGAATAGCTGAGTATTTTAACAAAGGCTACTCCTAAAAACACAAATTAAATTATTCTCTGTAGCTTCCTGCCATTATATTTACAAATTCGTCACGGGTTTAGGTACGGGTTTAGGGAAAACGACCGCAGTGTTTGTCCAAAGCCCTGAGCTATCAAAGAAACCCACGTTAAAACTTACAAATATGTTAACATACTTATTGACTTCTATAACCAACTGATAGCAGCACTACTGGTCACGTGCACGCAGGAAGGAAGATGGAAAGAGACTAACAGACACACAGAGAGAAACACAAACAATGTAACAAGTCAGTGAAACGTGGCTACTAGAAAACATCCCAAGACTGTGAATTTTGATTTTAAATCCCCTAAAGATAAAATAACGACAACAGATGAACGTGAACAATGTGTCGACCAGAGTTTTGTCAATATTGTGGTAAAATGCTTTAATAGCTAACTGTATCATAACTTGGTTAACCGCGAGAAAATTATGTCGTGTTTATTTAAATTAGGTTAAACTCACAGTTACAGCGAGTTATTGTGCTCTACCCACCACGTTGCAAGTCCGCGAGATGTCGCTGTTCCACTGGAAGGCATTTCAATTGGATGTCACAATCATTTTTTATTTAAATATTGTTATAAGTGTATAACAGTCAAAGATCTGTAGAACACACACACACACGTCAAAATATTTCTTTTCAAGAGTACATTACATGAATGTTGTTCATTTTTGTAATTTCTACAATTTTATATTGATATTGAGTTTTGTATGTTTATTTTAGTGATGGAATTTCACGACACAAACGAGACTTCCTTCGTCGAATCTTTGAAACAAATATTTCATAAGATATTAAAAAAAACGCATTAAGAGAGCGACGTGTGCGAGTTGTTTTAGGTTTTTAATTTTTCTCTCGTGTCGATATTACATACTTGCAAGATTTTATTATACCATGTCGAATTAATTGCTTTGAATTCAACTACACATCCCTCCTTTGATGTTTTTTTTACAGAAATGGCAACTGTGAGAAAAACGTTCACTTCAATAACAATCTTTACTTGCGCTCAGTAAAATAACAAGGAACGGTAGCATCCATTGCAAAAAAAAACTCCTAGCGACTATGAAGCAAACCTGAGCGATCTGATTTGCTGGATGTACTCAATGCATCGAAACTCAAGCACTTTTGTCAACAATACGTTGCAGTTGCTTTCCTTTGCTTAAAAACAAACACACTTTAAATTTTCTTATGTAAATAACACAGGTAATGACAAAAGACGGTTGATTGTAAATAACCCACTAGACAATCATACTGGATACACATTATGATCCAAACGACTGAGTTGACTGTACGTTTTATATTTATTCGTCACTGTTTTTAGGGAAATTACCGTTGAACAGTTGTAACTGGCATCTGCTAGTAACAAAATGAGTTTGTATGTGTATTACTTTGGAATCTCTTCTCGTTTACGATAAAAATTATATACAACGAGTTTTAGAGATATTATTTTGCAAGTTTTTGTCACTGTTTTTAGAACTTGTTATTTCATAAATATCTGCTGAACCATTTAACACTATAATGTTGTCATTACGTTTTATTTACTATAAATATTAGAATCAGTGTTTTAAACGCTACCTACCCATCGTTTGAAACGAAGTTTGGTCTGTAAAACCACAATATAATTCATAGTGTCTTCCCAAAGTGTTTATCTGTTGGTTGTTCCTCAAATTAATAAAAGTTTATTATAAGATACCTAATATCTGTGGACTGTTTCCATTTGAGTACGCTAGAAGCGTACAATGTTACTAACCTGTTAACTTGTTAAAATGGCTGAAGATGAAAATCGGGAGTTCAAATACGAGAGCTCCCTCTACAAAATTTAACTCGATACCCTCGAGTTATTAGTCTAGCCTGAAAGGAAATACTATCTAGGAAGTACAGGTACGAGGCTGACTTTATTTCCCAAAACGCAGGATTATAAAGTAGACTTCATCTGAAAACACAGACTAGGAAATTTAAACCTAGGCGTAACCTTACATGCTCACGTGGGCAAGTCATCCCAGAAGAAAGGTATTTATGGTTCGGACACAGCCACCCCTAGCTACTGACCAGCAACATCCGCCATTAAAACAGTTTTGTCCAGCCCTTTGAGCCAAAAATGGTATCGACTATTGCTTTATAACTCACGCATAACAGAAAGTACAAAGCTTGTTCAATGGCTTTACGTCTCGAACCCCGGACTCGTTACTTACTAGGTCACGTACAGCCTTTGGTTATGCGGTGTTACTAAAATACTCTACAATTTAACGTATAATTGACAACTTAGTGAGAGCGACAGTTTACACGCCTTGTTCTTAACTAGTCAGTACTGAGAATAACGACATTAATGCTGTCAAAGCCCAAGTTATCTAAGTTCTCTAGAAAATACAGGATGAAATGTAATTACAGGATAAATTGTATAAGTTCAGCATTTGCAACGCGGATAGGCTTTATACTGTCAACACAAGATGTGATTTTACACTAAATAATACTATAAAAATTACATTACCTATCGTCAGCTGTAAATAAACAGTGGCAAATGGAGGGGATTTAGCGATAACCTAAGAAAGAAATGAGAGAGTTACGAGGATACTGCAGGCGTGTAGATCCTTGGGATTTGAGGAAAGACCTCTTCGGTATTTAATGTAAAATATATAGTGTTTTTTTCTTAAGACGGGGAAGGACAGCAGAGACTGACTCATTACTACACAACAAAGAACTTTTTCATGAAAAACATAATACACTGCTATAAAAAACAATTAGAAGTAATACGTGCCAGCTAACCCTAGTCAACAGGAATCGTCTGCCAACAGCGGGTTACAATCTTATGTACAGTGTATACAATTACTCGGAACGTTTTATTACCTGAAAGATTCGAATGGAAAGATAATCTCTAAATCACCCCAGTTTGATAGAAACAAAAAAGTCCACAAATGACATCAACCAATTTAAACTGGTCCTATATATAGATTACTATACGTGTCGCCGCCTTGACGCCACCGATCTAGCTGAAAAACTCAGTTGCGCATGGAAAACTAATGGTTTCAAACTCGACTTTCGTGTCACTGTGACCTCTCAAAATAACCCTAGGGAGAATCAGTAAACTACAGCAGCTAATTACGCACAGTATTAATTTATTATGTTTGAAACTCCACCGAGTAGAATTCAGTTTATCATTTCTTTTATTGTTTATTCAGACTGAGCTTTAATGTATTTTCAATCATTAACAATAGTTTGTAGAGTAAACCACTGTATATTATGAAAACCACACATGCGTGACACCTCCGCACATCAAGTCAAAGGGTTCCTCACCCACCCACCCCCAACGCCCCTCTTCAGGTGGTCTTGTTTTCATTGTTAAATGTACCGAAATATTAGACTAGTAAATCTACTGAGATGATCCCAAAAAGAGCTAAGATTTTCGATTTATACTGTTATTAATAGAATTATGCGTGGCTCAGTGACCAGCGTGCCAGACTGTGGAGCTTACGATTTGTGGTTCGTGTCCCGTTACCGGCAAAAAACAACAACACCAAAACGTTTCGCATTTAGAAACCTTGGGTGTATTATAAGAATAGGTTGAACACCCTTTAATTACATTCAAAAGAGCAGTTCTGGTCTTCTTTCATTTAGCAGTAACACTGAATGGTATGGGACTCAGTTACTTATACACTGCAGGCCAAAATCTTAAGGCCAATAAACAAAGACAAAATATGCATTTTGCATTGTTAGACTCAACCACTTATCTGAGTAGAGCTTCGAAAGATGAAAATAAGAAAAGGTAAATCAAAATAAAAAACTTTTTTTTAAGCATTGAACAGGGAAAATGTGAATACTATGAAATTAGCCTAAATACTAGCTGGTCAAAAGTTTAAGATCATACCAAAAAAAAGTGTTCTAAACATGGTAGGAAATGCCCAACAAGAGGTCTCAGTAGTGAGTTGCACGGCCGTCATTGCGAATAACTGCAAACATTCGCTTTGGCATGGTCGATATAAGCATTTGCAGAAGGCTGGCTGGAATGTTATTTCAAGAGGTGAAGATGGCTTCACGAAGATCATGCACTGTTTGGAATTGACGTCCATTTCTATAGACTTCCCTTGCCATCCACCCTCAAACATTTTCAATGGGGTTCAGCTCGGATGAACACGCTGGATAGTAAAAAAAAAAAAAAAATCACGTTATTCGCCATGAAAGAGTAATTTGTCCTGCGGGCATTGTGGATTGCAGCGTTGTCCTGCTGAAAGATCCAGTCATTTCCACACAAGTGAGGGCCCTTCAGTCAATAAGAATGCTCTCTCCAACATGCCAATGTAGCCAGCTGCTGTTTGGTGCCTCTGTATAACCTGCAGCTCCATTGTTCCATGGAAGGAGAAAGCACCCCAGATCATGATGGAACCTCCTCCACTGTGTCTTGTAGAAAATGTTTCCGGTGAGATATCCTTATCGTGCCAGTAACGTTGGAAGTCATCTGGATCATCCAGATTAAATTTTTTCTCATCAGAGAACAAAACCTTCTTCCACTTTTCTACATCCCTATGTTTGGTGCTTCTCAGCAAAGTTTAACCAAGCTGTTTTGTGGTGTGGAAGGAGGCGTGGCCTTTGAAGACATTTAAGGTTTTTAAAGCCTTTCTCTTGTAGATGCCGTCTTATTGTTCTTGAGCTGCATTCTGTGTCCGTAAGGGCCTTATTCTGGTTCGACGATCAGCTGGTGTCTTGCTGGACAACCCGTCGAATCCTCCTGCTCAACGCCGACAACATTTTCTTGGGCCGACAACTTGAAATTCTCGTTCCGTATCCCTCGGGGTCTTAAGAAATTTACAACAACAGTTTTACTATGCCCAATCTCTCCAGTGATGACACGTTGAGAGAGACCTTGCTTTTGCAGCTCGATAATTCTGCCACGTTCAAACTCTGTCAACGTTTTAGCCTTTGCCATTTTTTTACCCAATGTAACACAAGAGATGTTAGTGGGAGATGTTGACAACGCTAGTGCTTGAACACAAATGACTAAATTTCGTTACGTGTTTACCGATTAACGCTTCGTTTCAGTATGGTCTTAAACTTTTGACCAGCTAGTATTTAGGCTAATTTCATAGTGTTCACATTTTCCCTGTTAAATGCTAAAAAAATTTTTTTTCCCCCCTTTTCTTATTTTTATCTTTCGAAGCTCTATTCAAATAAGTGGTTAAGTCTTACAACGCAAAATGCATATTTTGTCTTTATATTCATTGTCCTTAAGACTTTGGCCAGCAGTGTATCTATAGTACAAAATCTGTCGTATGAATATACGCAAGTATAAACATATCTCCTTCGCCATACCCGGCTTTTATTCCACGTATCCTTCCAAGAAATGCTTTTATCCTTTTATTCCTCGTATCCTTCCAAGAAATGCTTTTATCCTTTTTTTAAAATAATGTATTAGTTTTCATTTCTAACATTTGATAACAACGTTAGGTCACGATAGCACTTTTTATCAATTTTTTAAAATATGTTAAGTCGGACTCTCTTCCCATTGTTAACCGTATAAAAATAGAAGCATTAGGTGATTTTACAATTACTCGCACGGTGGCGCCGCTAGACAACAGTGAACAGATCTAATGGTGAGAGGTTTCCTGAAATGATAATTTTAAAAGTAATTTTTAAACAACTTCAACTGCGGCTCGTCCTGCTTCCTATAGTTTGGGAACGACATTTTTAATTAAATACATATTGTGGAAGTATCTCTATGAAACCCAAAGTTTTAGAAATACTGGTACGAAATGTGCAAATTAAAAACGCACGTCTAAATAATTTTATATTCCAGTGTTAATGAATTATCTACCCTCACAAATAACTAACGTCATAAGTAACCACACACCACTCGTTTTGTTTCCTTTCTGTGCTCACGACATCAGCTCAAAGTGATCAAAATGTACGCATACTAGTTTAAAATTGTAACGCTACTAATATTATATATAATTTAAATAACTTACCATATAAACCATATAATCTTAGCTAAGATGTTTTATCCAGATATTCCGCTGTACTACTATACTTATCATATACCTTCGCTATTACCCCAAGTGGAACCCACAACTCAACTCTCTTCTGTCCTGATGCACAGAAAATAACATCTCTTTCACACAAACTTACTCGATTTTCCTTGGGAACATTGCAATGTGTACAGTATTGGAAATAACTATGGAAAAGATGAGGAAGAAACTGTTCACTCGTCAACAATACACAAAGTGGTAAAAAAAAGGAAATATTCTGGAGCGTATTTTTAATAATAGAAGTGATGGACGTAAAGGACAACTATCTCAGGATATCTGTTTCTACAGATCTTAGTTGAAATATTCGTTTCGGTATCGTTTGCAAACATCAGTTAAGTTATACATCGTTTCAATGAACGTGTAACTCTTCCAAAACTAAACCAAAGATCGAAATGGCCATCAGGCCACAAACCGTGGAATGATCAAAAGTGGACATACGTACAGATGACCATTGGACACAAGTTTATTCCAATGTTTGTCAACCACGACAACAACTTCTCGGAGAGATGCATGAATTATATTGTATAACATGTACCTACAGTGAAGCATGATGGGATAGGACCGAGGTTCATGGTCTAATCCATCGCGTCATCCCTTAAAAAAAGCATGGAGTCATTTTATTCCATCGCGTCATCCCTTAAAAAAAAGCATAGAGTCATTTTATTCCATTGCGTCATCCCTTAAAAAAAGCATGGAGTCATTTTATTCCATCGCGTCATCCCTTAAAAAAAAAGCATGGAGTCATTTTATTCCATTGCGTCATCCCTTAAAACGCATGGAGTCATTTTATTCCATCGCGTCATCCCTTAAAAAAAGCACGGAGTCATTTTAATCCATCGCGTCATCCCTTAAAAAAACAGGGAGTCATTTTCCAAAAAAAAGTAATAAACTCATGTATACAGTAAAGATTTGTTTGTTTGTTTTGGAATTTCGCACAAAGCTACTCGAGGGCTGTCTGTGCTAGCCGTCCCTAATTTAGCAGTGTAAGACTAGAAGGAAGGCAGCTAGTCATCACCACCCACCGCCAACTCTTGGGCTACTCTTTTACCAACGAATAGTGAGATTGACCGTCACATTATACGCCCCCACGGCTGGGAGCGTAAGCATGTTTAGCGCGACGCGGGCGCGAACCCGCGACCCTCGGATTACGAGTCGCACGCCTTACGCGCTTGGCCATGCCAGGCCCTTACAGTAAAGAAGCCAACAAAACCATAGCTCGGTCACTGTCCAAATAGGAACTGTGTTTTGACTATCGTATATAATTGTTCTCAAGGTTGTTTCTTGGATAACAATCAAAACATTCCTCTATAATTCTTATCAAGGCTATTCTTGGTATTACCACTATAATAACTGTCCTATATAACTGTTATCAATGCTATGCTTAGTATTACCACGACAACTGTCCTATATAACTGTTATCAATGCTATGCTTGGTATTACCACGACAACTGTCCTATATAACTTATCAATGCTATTCTTGGTATTGACCACGACAACTGTCCTATATAACTTATCAATGCTATTCTTGGTATTGCCACGACAACTGTCCTATATAACTGTTATCAAAGCTATTCTTGGTATTACCACGACAACTGTCCTGTATAACTGTTATCAAAGCTATTCTTGGTATTACCACGACAACTGTCCTATACAACTGTTATCAATGCTATTCTTGGTATTACCATGACAACTGTCCTATATAACTGTTATCAATGCTATTCTTGGTATTACCATGACAATTGTCCTATATAACTGTTATCAATGCTATTCTTGGTATTACCATAACAATTGTCCTATATAACTGTTATCAATACTATTCTTGGTATTACCATGACAACTATCCTATATTATTGGTATCAATGCTTTTGTTACCATGACAACTATCCTATATAATTGTTATAAAGGCTGTTGTTGACATAATGAAAAATGATATCCTATATAATTGTTACCAAGGCGCTCCACCCACAAACTGAGGGTCGCGAGTTAGAATCCATGTCACCCAACAGGTTTATCTTTTTCAGTCATGAAGGACGTTATAACGTACGGTTAATACCACTATTGATTGATAAAACAGTATTCCAAGAGTTGTTGGTAAGTGTTGTTCTCTAGTTAGCGGCTAGCACAAGTAACTAGTGTCCAAGAGTTGTTGGTAAGTGTTGTTCTCTAGTTAGCGGTTAGCACAAGTAACTAGTGTCCAAGAGTTGTTGGTAAGTGTTGTTCTCTAGTTAGCGGCTAGCACAAGTAACTAGTGTCCAATAGTTGTTGGTAAGTGTTGTTCTCTAGTTAGCGGCTAGCACAAGTAACTAGTGTAGCTCTTCACATACTCAAAAAAAAAAAAAAATGGCGTTAAGGGACGTCTATGTAATTAGTAATACACAAATAAAATCGTTATAATTATGACGTCATTATAAATGATACTAGAGTTAAGTTAACTGACATGCTTCACGTTCCTTTGTTTTTTTACTACCTTGATTCGTCGCTTTGGGTAGTGATAAAAATCCTGACTTTCCTGTTTTAGTTCTAACAAACTTAGCGAAAGGCCAAGCAAGGTTCGGTTGTCCATGATAAAGGTTTGTTTGTTTCAGCAGCTGATAACAATAGTGGTTGTGAATCATCATCCTCCACGAGGTAAAGCTACCAACTAATATATGTGAATCTAGAGCGACAGAAAGAAGTAAAACGAAAAGAGATTTCATCATTAGATTGCTACCCGTATAGAGCGGGATGGAAAATATTGTAATGTCTTTTCAATGTCAGCGTAACCCGGTGTTTAAGGATAAATCAAGAACTTAATTGAGGCTGTCCAGTTGTGACACACACACACACGTGATGTAAGGTTCTAAAAGCTGCTATTGGTAAGAACCCGAAGGATTATCATAATAAGGTCTAACTTCATTGGTCGGTCCATACGGTTTGCCTCATGGGTCCTGCTCCAGCTTCGACATACATTTTTATTGTGTAGATTACAATCTCGTATTAACACTAGAGGCAGGACAGCGAGTTGTTAATTAACTGACTTGGAGCTGGTGTCTGAACAAACAAAGTATCGACCTTATGAAGGTATTGAAACACATATTCACGCACCTAACGAACTCTTGTCTCAATTCACAACAGGACCAGTAAACTGAACACTAAAGGTACGAAAAACCCAGGCATGTTAAAAACAGCTTTTCTTACCGGCTGTGTTTACACCCACGTTAAAAACAGCTTTTCTTACCGGCTGTGTTTACGTAACCCACGTTAAAAACAGCTTTTCTTACCGGCTGTGTTTACGTAACCCACGTTAAAACAGCTTTTCTTACCGGCTGTGTTTACGTAACCCACGTTAAAAAACACTTTTCTTACCGGCTGTGTTTACGTAACCCACGTTAAAAACAGCTTTTCTTACCGGCTGTGTTTACGTAACCCACGTTAAAAACAGCTTTTCTTACCGGCTGTGTTTACGTAACCCACGTTAAAAACAGCTTTTCTTACCGGCTGTGTTTACGTAACCCACGTTAAAAACAGCTTTTCTTACCGGCTGTGTTTACACCCACGTTAAAAACAGCTTTTCTTACCGGCTGTGTTTACACCCACGTTAAAAACAGCTTTTCTTACCGGCTGTGTTTACACCCACGTTAAAAACAGCTTTTCTTACCGGCTGTGATTACACCCACGTTAAAAACAGCTTTTCTTACCAGCTGTGATTACACCCACGTTAAAAACAGCTTTTCTTACTAGCCGCGGGCGAGATGTGTTACGTGTAGACACCCATGTTTGAACATGTTAGAAGAAATAAAACAACTTTTAATATCAACCATGAAAGCTGTACAAACCAATGTATTAAAGTACTTTGGGAGCTGACAGTTTACCCTGACTCGACATTGGCAGACTTCCTGTTGTTTATTGTAATAAACGTTGAAAGAAGGACTTTTAATTAAATCTCGCTCATCGGCTCCGAAAGACTTATGAATAAGAAAGTTTGTTATCAGTGATTTCAATCTACACACCTCGACTCCCTGGGGCGCGACCACACAGCGGCTTACTTCGTGGGCGTGGTTGGCAACGACTTCACTTTCACAATAATATACAGCCACGTTTTCTGTAAATCTACATAATAAATAACTGCATGCCGATAAGTGACAAATTATCTCCACAGATGAAGAACAAATGGGTTTTCTTGCCAAGCTCTGAGGAAGTTAGTCGGTCGCCTAGACAACGCAGCTGATCGTACATTGCTGCACGACTTACATAAAACGTTTTGAACGTGACAGAAGTCAGTAATGGGTGAGATCCTTACACGAAATTATAACACATACAAGACAAAATAACACATCCAAAACTAGGAACACAAAAATCAACATATCAGATAAACTCGAATTCTTTACTTTATTAAAAACAACGATTTATAAAGCTTCCTTACATGTATATAAGATACAAAGTATTTCTATATCCTACCGCTGCTGACGACTCAATATATAACTGTGGCTAGGAAAGGATTTCATGATCGTGGAAGTTCTTAAACTGTGTAGCTGTTTCTTAAAACTTCATTTTTGACAGGCAGATGTTTATAAGGGTAATGTATGATTTCTAGTTTAATAATAAAGTAGCTGTCGGTGGGTAGGGTTCACTAGTTTATCTCTTAAATATTAGTAAAGCATAGCACAGATAAACTTCGAGTAGTCTAAAAAACAAAAGTCTCATAAGAAACAATTATCACCTTAAAGTTTCTAACTATCAGACGAAGATATTACAACACTTCTAGAAGGAAGTGTAGAAACAATGTGACTTATAGGTGAACCTTTTAGTCAGTCTGTATGTTAGAAAAATGAAATAGTATATAGTACATACCGCTAATCCCTCCATAGTACGCGTTATACTAAAACAGATCCCTCCATAGCACGCATTATACTAAAACAGATCCCTCCATAGCACGCATTATACTAAAACAGATCCCTCCATAGCACGCATTATACTAAAACAGATCCCTCCATAGCACGCATTATACTAAAACAGATCCCTCCATAGCACGCATTATACTAAAACAGATCCTCCATAGCACATTATACTAAAACAGATCCCTCCATAGCGCACATTATACTAAAACAGATCCCTCCATAGCGCACATTATACTAAAACAGATCCCTCCATAGCGCACATTATACTAAAACAGATCCCTCCATAGCGCACATTATACTAAAACAGATCCCTCCATAGCGCACATTATACTAAAACAGATCCCTCCATAGCACACACACACTAAAACAGATCCCTCCATAGCACACATACTAAAACAGATCCCTCCATAGCACACATACTAAAACAGATCCCTCCATAGCACACATACTAAAACAGATCCCTCCATAGCACACATTATACTAAAACAGATCCCTCTATAGTACACATTACATACCACTAATTGTTCTGTAATACACATTACAATATCAGATAATTAAAACCTCAAAATAAGTAAATACCTCTTAAGTTAAAGCGCATCAACTCATATTACATTTGGTGTATGTTTGTCAACTTCACCATTCATTGGTCCACTACTTGAATCAAAATGACGATAACTATTTACATTCGTTCGTTAATAAAAACAGCATATTGGATGTTTCGGGCTAATTCTGTGTCAGATATGTACTATCCACATTAAATATTCGTGATACTGGTTTTAAAATGGTATAAATCGAATTTTCACATAATTACGTCTTACGTTAAATTAAAAACGCCCTACCGGAGAGAGGTTGTTTCCTTTGCCGGAAACAAATTGGCAAATCTCATTACCACACTGACTGATAGTGACTAGAATGTTGTAAGATGATGAACAACATTAATGGGGCTCTTCTCCTAAGCAGGAAGATTTGTTTGTTTTTCTGTCAAATTCATAAGAACAAAGAATTAAAAGATTTAATGAAAAAAAATGAACGGGCCATTTCTTCCATCTCATTTATTGCTATGTTTCTTTTTTATTTTCCTTGAAAATAAATATAAAAAAAAACGTAAAAAGAAACAAAAACGAAAACATTTCAAGAAGACATTCTCGTTTGTTAAATAGATATGTGATTGGCAAATCGTAGCCTTGTTTTTAGAATACATGTAGTAATAACAACGATTTTAATATATATGTAAAATATATTCATAAAATATTTACGTAAAATATTTTCTCAACCCAAACGAGCTGTGTTTACATGTACCTTTTTCTCTACAAGTCGGTTTTTTCGACATCACTAACGATTTTAATGTATAACTTTCTACAAGCAATTTAAAAGTACTAGTAAATGCCGAACATGATACTTCTGCACGTGTCCTTGACATTAATAGTTATTTATGGTAATTAGTGCCACCAAAATAATGTTAAGCAGGATTTTATTTGCTTTCTTGTCTTAGAGTAAATCTTTTTGCGTTCTGGCCACAACGAGGAATCGAACCAAAGTTTGTCGTTATAACTCTGTCAACTTACCGCTGGGATACTTTCTAAAAACTACACGATTGACAATTTAGGTCATCCCATATTAAAACTAATATCACAATATTATTTTATATTTGTAGTTATCCCAGAAAACTCGGTAAACCTTATTTGGCCTCGTTGCCATTGGATACATCATTCACCTCTAAGTGTAACAAGCTGCACTTGTCACAAAATGAAAAGCGCCACCTGATTAAAAATTGTATATTTATATATTTTGATGAGGTAAAAATAGGTGTTGTCATAATGGATTAAATTTAGCATAAAACACGATTAATTAACATAAACAGGTATTCATTTTGAAATACGTAAAATAGGAATATTCCATTTATTATCAAATATGAAATTTAGTTATCCAACCATATGTCAGTTTTACCAGTTAATGTGTCAGAGAAAAAAAACGTTACTTTTAACTGATACGTTTCGTGCAGCGAAGCCTAACTGCTATAAAACAGGCGCATGGCACACGTTCACGACAATAGTATTCAGAAACAAGTATTTTGTTACTGTTCACATTTATTAAATGCATGTAGAATGTAATGTAAGAACGTGCTATGTTAGGTTTTGGATGAAATACCAGCAACCCTGGTCAAACTACGTCATGTTACGACGGCCGCTGCGACTAATTTCCACTCAGCTGTGAACCACAAGGTCAAAGAGTTTTGCCATTACTCGAACAGAGCAGCAAGTTCACTTGACTGTCTAACTTCCCGCTGTTCCTACCTCTGACACGCTCTGAGCGGCGACTATTGCCACATAGGCGCACCATGATACCGTGCGGAACGACCCTTACATCTAGCAATTCGGGAACGTGACAAGCCCCTTGTGGCCATGGCGGCTTCACTCAAAGACGAGCTCACGGCGCAGCTGTACGTGTTCTCTGTGTGGGACGTTACGAACTCCGTGCGGTCGGGATAACCCGCTGTCACTGGGAGTGCTCCATTTAAACATGATGTAGTGCGAAGGCCCGCAGTCGCCATGTCAAGTACCCACAGCCCAGGTGACACTCAGTCGAGCCGACAACTTGTTAGTGGCATTGAACGTGCTAACTAACTCTCTATAACCCAGCCATAGCTATGGAGTCGAGCAGATGTAAACAGGTACGGGTAATTAGGGCGTTGATATTATCGATAATGTAAAACTATTACTCGGGTAAGCCTTGCATTCAACCAGTTCAAACAACACGAACAATTTGTTTCAACTTAACTAAAATATTTAAGTTAAACCGCGCACTAAATTGATGATTGTGTGAGTCAAGCATTAGGAAATATAAATGTGTGGGGCATTTACAACATTTTTACAGACCAAAAACAACACCCGCGTCACTTACCTCTGTATTAACACAGAGTGGAGCTCGTCTGTATTGTCCTGCCAACTTGGTGATACATAAACCAAGAATCTGAAGAAGAAAAAAAAAAAAAACAGTAATATTACGAAACAGGTTGGGAAAAATTAAATATCCTCTTCTTACTTCCAGTAATCCGGGCCAACTGAATATTAAAACAGATATTTGAGAACAAAAGTATTAAACAGATGTAATATTTACATACGAGCATTTGATAGTTATTAAATATTCGTATAAAACTTTTACTAATAACAGTAATGTAATAGTACACACAAAATCAAAAGAAGACCAGCATTTAGAATCATTGCAATTAACGAGTTCCTCATTACAAGATCTGAAACGTTTACTTAGATGTAACGCTGCATGCAAAATCACACAAACTTCAAAGAACTATGACATCTAAAAATTCGGTGCGAATAAACAGCGTTCGATAATACAGGGCCTGCTGATGATAAAATCACTTTCCATTTTTCTTAAATCTTTATAAATGTAAATAAAATAATTGTAATATATTTCAACAACATTCGGACAACCTTTTATGACTGTGAAATGAGTGAAAACGTTCTAAATAAATTTCACAGAATTCTTAATAAGCCGGTAACTTATTCGATGCAGCCCGAAAGGTCCGGACTACCTGACTCGCAGCCTGAAGTTGGTTGTGAACTCATGCACCCCGCACAAAGCAACGACGGAGACAGAACTTCGAGAAAATCATAAGCAAACATGCTTACCAGTATGCTGAGTGTTTTAGGGGACATGAAGCCATGTAGCCCTTCTGCCATTATTAGCAGACCGTCTGTTGAAACAGTCGGATGGAGTTGGATTTTCTCATGGGGCAAACGTTCCCGCCGAACCACAACCATCGTCAGGCCTAAATCACCACAGCACTGCAGTCTAACGCTCATTCCCGAAACTTAGCTGTTCGACAAAGCGTGTAAAGTCGTCGCTTCCTGATTGGCTGATACCTTATCCATTCAGCAAGCCCTGCCAAGATGAAATACGTTCGCGCGCTTAGTATACAAACCTTAAGTGTTTATTACGAAGATGTAACTTGCTGAGGCAAATTAAAAGTACCAAAAAGAGCAGTAAGTAATTTTCATTATTTGATTTTTACTGACGTAGCTTCTGTAATAGGTTTACAGAAGTTTCATAATCAATTCTAGCCTCAACATTTCTAAACTGGCAGAGTGAGGGGGGGGGGTATAAACAAAATTTAAATTAGATTAATGGACTTGGTGGACTACGACATTTCAGGGGACCCGAACCCATTTCTCTGCTCACCGCTAACAACACACTTGTAACGATCAGCTGTTATTGTGCTACATCAAACACAATAACGGTCAAATTCAAAATAATCAAAATATATTTATGTAGAAAAGATAATATAAAAATAACCTTGTTGATAAAAACAGACAATTTCCTGTAAAATAATGTGCTGGAAACACCAAATCATCGATTTATCAAACACCTTAAATTATGTCATAAAAACATCTGAGTGTTACATCGTGAATCCTATAGTCACAAAGAGCCTATAAACAAAGTTCTAATTTGTATTTGTAAAATAAAAACTTAGGTCCAAAAACCTGTTGAGAGACATTCTGTATATCTGTCATTTACCTGTCTATTGACGAACGTAGAAAAGTAAAAACATTCTACTTTTCAATTGTTGATACACTGTTAATGAGTATTATGGTTTATTGTATAGAGCTTAAACACGAAAGACATTGAAGGATTATTTAATTATTAATACATTATTTTATATATGGTTATTTAGTTAAATGCTACATAGGATAACTCTCTTTAGTTATATGTTGCAAACCAAAACATTTTTAAAAAGTTGTCAATTTGATAAACATGGTTTACTATTGTGAAGCTGAATTTCATTAGTTAGATTTATTTCTTATATATTTGTTTAATTTCACACAAAGTTCTTCTAGTCTCCTTAATTATGAGATGGTAGACAAGTCAGAACGGAACTACTTAACACCACACACCGCCAACTCTTGGTCTACTCTTTAATAGGATTGATCGATACATCATAACGCTTCATGTCTGAAAAGGTGAACATGTTCTGTGACGGGATTCGAATCTGCAATCCACAGTTTGCGAGCTCAATGCGCCAATCACCAAACCATATTTAATTGTTAACTATATATTTTACAAATCGTTTATTAGTTATGCATAAAGTTGAAGATGGATAATTTCATAGTTTGAAGCTGAAGGTGGAATAATTTCATTGTTAAAACTTGAAGGTGGAGTAATTTCATTGTTTAGAGTTGAAGGTGGAATAATTTGATGTTTAAACTTGAAGATCGAGTAATTTCATTGTTTAAAATTGAAGCTGGGAATAATTTCATTGTTAAAACTTGAAAGTGGAGTAATTTCATTGTTAGAACTTGAAGGTGGAGCAATTTCATTGTTAGAACTTGAAGGTGGAGCAATTTCATTGTTTAAAATTGAAGATGGAATAATTTCATTGTTAAAATTTGAAGGTGGAATAATTTCATTGTTTAAAGTTGAAGATGGGAATAAATTCATTGTTAAAACTTGAAAGTGGAGTAATTTCATTGTTAAAACTTGAAAGTGGAATAATTTCATAGTTTGAAGCTGAAGATCGAGTAATTTCATTGTTAAAATTTGAAGGTGGAATAATTTCATTGTTTAAAGTTAAAGATGGGAATAATTTCATTGTTAAAACTTGAAAGTAGAGTAATCTCATGGTTAAAACTTGAAAGTGGAGTAATTTCATTGTTAAAACTTGAAAGTGGAATAATTTCATAGTTTGAAGCTGAAGATCGAGTAATTTCATTGTTAAAATTTGATGGTGGAATAATTTCATTGTTTAAAGTTAAAGATGGGAATAATTTCATTGTTAAAACTTGAAAGTGGAGTAATTTCATTGTTAAAACTTGAAAGTGGAATAATTTCATTGTTTAAAGTTGAAGATGGGAATAATTTCATTGTTAAAACTTGAAAGTGGAGTAATTTCATTGTTAAAACTTGAAAGTGGAATAATTTCATAGTTTGAAGCTGAAGATCGAGTAATTTCATTTTTAAAATTTGAAGGTGGAATAATTTCATTGTTTAAAGTTAAAGATGGGAATAATTTCATTGTTAAAACTTGAAAGTAGAGTAATTTCATGGTTAAAACTTGAAAGTGGAGTAATTTCATTGTTAAAACTTGAAAGTGGAATAATTTCATTGTTTAAAGTTGAAGATGGGAATAATTTCATTGTTAAAACTTGAAAGTGGAGTAATTTCATTGTTAAAACTTGAAAGTGGAATAATTTCATAGTTTGAAGCTGAAGATCGAGTAATTTCATTGTTAAAATTTGAAGGTGGAATAATTTCATTGTTTAAAGTTGAAGATGGGAATAATTTCATTGTTAAAACTTGAAAGTGGAGTAATTTCATTGTTAAAACTTGAAAGTGGAATAATTTCATAGTTTGAAGCTGAAGATCGAGTAATTTCATTGTTAAAATTTGAAGGTGGAATAATTTCATTGTTTAAAGTTGAAGATGGGAATAATTTCATTGTTAAAACTTGAAAGTGGAGTAATTTCATTGTTAAAACTTGAAAGTGGAATAATTTCATAGTTTGAAGCTGAAGATCGAGTAATTTCATTGTTAAAATTTGATGGTGGAGTAATTTCATTGTTTAAAGTTAAAGATGGGAATAATTTCATTGTTAAAACTTGAAAGTGGAGTAATTTCATTGTTAAAACTTGAAAGTGGAATAATTTCATTGTTTAAAGTTGAAGATGGGAATAATTTCATTGTTAAAACTTGAAAGTGGAGTAATTTCATTGTTAAAACTTGAAAGTGGAATAATTTCATAGTTTGAAGCTGAAGATCGAGTAATTTCATTTTTAAAATTTGAAGGTGGAATAATTACATTGTTTAAAGTTAAAGATGGGAATAATTTCATTGTTAAAACTTGAAAGTAGAGTAATTTCATGGTTAAAACTTGAAAGTGGAGTAATTTCATTGTTAAAACTTGAAAGTGGAATAATTTCATAGTTTGAAGCTGAAGATCGAGTAATTTCATTGTTAAAACTTGAAAGTGGAATAATTTCATAGTTTGAACAATTTCATTGTTAAAACTTGACGGTGGAGTAATTTCATTGTTTAAAGTTAAAGGTGGAATAATGTTCTTATTCAATTAATTTTTCCATCTTAAATAAAAATTACTCCAATTTATAAATAGGTGAGGAAGCTATTTAGTTCAAACGATATAGAAACCAAATGCTTATCCAATGATTGCAAAACAGCAAACAAAGTTACTATAGAAATATTTCCTTTCCAAATCGCACGTCGAAGTGAATCATCTTTTATAAACGAGGTAGAAACCAATTTTAACACAATAAACTACTCTGTGGCTCAGCAGTGAGCTGTTAACTTATAACGCTAAAAACGTGGCTTTGATAACCGTGTTGGACTCAGCATAGATAGCCCATTGTGTAGAATGTTGCTAAACAACAAACGAACAAGTAGTTCGATGCTGAAGATATGTGTTGGGAAATGTCTGTTTCTTTTCGAATTTCGCGAAAAACTACACGAGGGCTCTCTGCGCTAGCCGCCCCTAATTTTTCAGTGTAAAACTAGAGGGAAGGCAGCTAGTCATCACCACCCACCGCCAACTCTTGGGCTACCGCTTTGCCAATGAATAGTGGGATTAATAGTAACTTTATAATGCCCTCACGCATGTTTGGTGTGAGAGGAATGTTGGTAAATGAGCATATAATATCCAAAATGCGATCTAAGTATGAGATTAATACATGATAGCAAAATTTGAATGAGTGATGAAGATTTTTAACCGGTGATAAAATCAATGTTAAGGAAGAAAACTGATTTAGCGATTGAAAAGAGAGGACGTTGAAAAGTTAAGGTCTTGCAGAGGTCCGAAAATTATTTAACATTTATATGATAAATTGTAGTAATTTGGGTTAAATAACACAATATCTACACGTAGTAATTTTGATAAATAAAAATAATACGGTAAAACTTTTAACTTAAGGTTTAGTAGTGTAGATTTTACTTCAGCGTTAAAATAGGTTTATTTAAATGTCAGCTTACTGGTAAGTCGTAAAACAGGATAAATACATTGTTTATTTAAATAAATACAATCTGAAACTACTTCATCATTTCTTGTTGTTTTAATAATTAACTTTCTTACTTTAGCTTAGATCCACTAGTTTAAATAAAATACACTTTATTATTAGCATTACATATTTATCAAACACTTCTAATAAAGTTCTATTCCTAAGATCTATATAATTAAAGATAATCTTTTTACTTTAGTTTGAAGATGAGATAGTAATAAAAAATAATAAATAATTAGTTCTTAAACGTTAGGCTTAATAGGAACAGTGTTGACTACTGGTGTTTATTATCAGACTATAAGTATAAATAATTATGGTCAAGACAGGTATGATAGTTAAGCGTTCACAGTTTGTCAGGTATAATGGGTGCATATAATGTATTTTATTTGTGGACTCGGGACTGATATATACTTTTAAGTAAGCTAGTAATGAACATGTGCAATTTGTATGTAGAGTTTGTAGACTGGAGGAGAAAGTGAAGACAATAGATAAAGAAAAGTGTAAGGATTGAAGACAATAGATAAAGAAAAGTGTAAGGATTGAAGACAATAGATAAAGAAAAGTGTAAGGTTGTGGACAACAGTAGAAGCATCTCAATACGTAAGCTCTTACGTATCAGATAAAAATAACATTCAGGAAGTTAGAAATAGTATTATTACAGCTAAAAGTGGAACTTAATTGTAATGAGAATATTCTATTAAACAACAAATTTCAGGTTTTTTCTTTTGCAGATGAGAAACTATTGAGAGAAGGAAAACAAAATGGCGCGAGCAGTATCTGGATGATAAGTAGGTTATAGTTGATTTTGTGGGTAGGATCGTCTGTGGGTAAATAGGGAGAAAAGAATCAAATTATGTTACCCAGAGAGGGACACACGTGGAGGATATAACTAACAGGGCAGGAGATATAATAAAGGGGGTTAGAAAAGATGCTTTTTTTGTGATACATGTAGGGGCTAATGATATAGGGAAGATAAGTCAAAGAACATAATAAATATAAAGGATTCTTAAAGGCATTTAAAGTAAAACGCCATAACTTAAGTTTGTCAGAGATACTGCCGATAATTAACTGTGAGGATGAAGTTATAAATAGGTCCCTAAGACTGAATGCTAAGCTGAATTGATATGAACAGATAAATTGGTTGGACTTATGGGATTAGTTCAATGGAAGAAGGAAGATTTTGAAAGGATGGTTTACATTTAAATGAGATAAAGGCTGGTTTGATTACTACGGCTCAGCAGTAAGGGAAGTTTTAAACTAGAACTACTTGTAATTAACTGATAGTGTTGTACGACTAGTAACTCAGCAGTAATGGAAGTTTTAAACTAGGACTACTTGTAATTAATTGATAGTGTTGTACGACTAGTAATTCAACAGTAAGGGAAGTTTTAAACTAGAACTACTTGTAATTAACTGATAGTGTTGTACGACTAGTAACTCAACAGTAAGGGAAGTTTTAAACTCGGACTACTTGTAATTAACTGATAGTGTTGTACGACTAGTAACTCAGCAGTAATGGAAGTTTTAAACTAGGACTACTTGTAATTAACTGATAGTGTTGTATGACTAGTAACTCAGCAGTAAGGGAAGTTTTAAACTAGGACTACTTGTAATTAACTTATAGTATTGTACGACTAGTAACTCAGCAGTAAGGGAAGTTTTAAACTAGGACTACTTGTAATTAACTGATAGTGTTGTATGACAAGTAACTCAGCAGTAATGGAAGTTTTAAACTAGGACTAGTTGTAATTAACTGATAGTGTTGTATGACTAGTAACTCAGCAGTAATGGAAGTTTTAAACTAGGACTACTTGTAATTAACTGATAGTGTTGTACGACTAGTAACTCAGCAGTAAGAGAAGTTTTAAACTAGGACTACTTGTAATTAACTGATAGTGTTGTACGACTAGTAACTCAGCAGTAAGGGAAGTTTTAAACTAGGACTACTTGTAATTAACTTATAGTGTTGTATGACTAGTAACTCAGCAGTAAGGGAAGTTTTAAACTAGGACTACTTGTAATTAACTGATAGTGTTGTACGACTAGTAACTCAACAGTAAGGGAAGTTTTAAACTAGGACTACTTGTAATTAACTGATAGTGTTGTATGACAAGTAACTCAGCAGTAATGGAAGTTTTAAACTAGGACTAGTTGTAATTAACTGATAGTGTTGTATGACTAGTAACTCAGCAGTAATGGAAGTTTTAAACTAGGACTACTTGTAATTAACTGATAGTGTTGTATGACTAGTAACTCAGCAGTAAGAGAAGTTTTAAACTAGGACTACTTGTAATTAACTGATAGTGTTGTACGACTAGTAACTCAACAGTAAGGGAAGTTTTAAACTAGGACTACTTGTAATTAACTGATAGTGTTGTATGACAAGTAACTCAGCAGTAATGGAAGTTTTAAACTAGGACTAGTTGTAATTAACTGATAGTGTTGTATGACTAGTAACTCAGCAGTAATGGAAGTTTTAAACTAGGACTACTTGTAATTAACTGATAGTGTTGTACGACTAGTAACTCAGCAGTAAGAGAAGTTTTAAACTAGGACTACTTGTAATTAACTGATAGTGTTGTACGACTAGTAACTCAACAGTAAGGGAAGTTTTAAACTAGAACTACTTGTAATTAACTGATAGTGTTGTACGACTAGTAACTCAACAGTAAGGGAAGTTTTAAACTCGGACTACTTGTAATTAACTGATAGTGTTGTACGACTAGTAACTCAGCAGTAAGGGAAGTTTTAAACTAGAACTACTTGTAATTAACTGATAGTGTTGTACGACTAGTAACTCAGCAGTAATGGAAGTTTTAAACTAGGACTACTTGTAATTAACTGATAGTGTTGTACGACTAGTAACTCAACAGTAAGGGAAGTTTTAAACTAGGACTACTTGTAATTAACTGATAATGTTGTATGACAAGTAACTCAGCAGTAATGGAAGTTTTAAACTAGGACTACTTGTAATTAACTTATAGTATTGTACGACTAGTAACTCAGCAGTAAGGGAAGTTTTAAACTAGGACTACTTATAATTAACTTATAGTGTTGTACGACTAGTAACTCAACAGTAAGGGAAGTTTTAAACTAGAACTACTTGTAATTAACTGATAGTGTTGTACGACTAGTAACTCAGCAGTAAGGGAAGTTTTAAACTAGGACTACTTGTAATTAACTGATAGTGTTGTACGAATAGTAACTTGTAATTAACTTATAGTGTTGATGTATCGTCTTTTCTTACATAACGGTTACAACAGTTAGAGTTAGAGACACAGATATAAAATTTGGTAGAGTTGGAGTCATTTTCAGCTAAGACAGTTTTATTTTTCTAACAGAGTAGTTGGCTTTTAGAATTTAAATTTAAGTGAGCTAAAGAGAAAGCTTGATAAATATATGAATGATAAAGGGTTGTTTAAAATTTTTAAAAATACGCTTTATAATAGTTTCAGGAAGATGGAAGAGTAAAGGTGGACCAATAGATCCCATTTTTTTCCAAAGTATTATGTTATATTAAACCACATTATTTTTCATTTTGTCCTACAACATGTAGGCCTATTGACCCTTGACCTCTCTCATGAGTCTCCCCAGCTCTTCCTGTTCTGTACAACCGCTAACCATTCTTCGTCTTCTGTATCAACATCAAGATTAATTAGTATATAATTTCCAATTATATAGTTGGAAAGCTGGACAGACTTGCGAGAGTTAATTATTGTATATAGTTGGAAAGCTGGACAGACTTGCGAGAGTTGATTATTGTATATAGTTGGAAAGCTGGACAGACTTGCGTGAGTTAATTATTGTATATAGTTGGAAAGCTGGACAGACTTGCGTGAGTTAATTATTGTATATAGTTGGAAAGCTGGACAGACTTGCGTGAGTTAATTATTGTATATAGTTGGAAAGCTGGACATACTTACGTGAGTTAATTATTGTATATAGTTGGAAAGCTGGACATACTTACTTGAGTTAATTATTGTATATAGTTGGAAAGCTGGACAGACTTTCGTAGGTAAAAGAGGTCTTTCACAATATGATGCGTTTTGTGTTTTTCAGTTTTCAATTTCAATCACGAAAAAAATTGGAATGTTACCAAAATTCTGTGAATATTCTTCTTGTTTATCATGTAATATTCACTGTATGAACCATTTTCCAACTTTGTGTGTTATAATCTTCTAGAGCTATTATATTTAGAATATAACCTAACACTAATGTCTTATGACTAGTATGGTTCATCAGCTTACACCGTCACGACTGTTTTTGGTCAATTATCGATAATGTAGTTCTTGTATTTCAGAAGCAACTATAAACAAAATCACTAAACACTTGTTTTAATGAATATATATATCGTGCAGTGTGAACAAATTAATATAATGTTTTAGAACATTTAAATCCAAACCAGCAGATTATTCTACCATACTCGAAGATGTTTTCTCAATACAGTCTACTTTTAGATTCAGTTTTTGTTCTTTGTATTGACGTTAGGTGTCACTGCCTTGGAAACCAGACTTTATGGTTATTCTTCTTGACAAGAAACCCACTTGAAATAAAAATGTATCTCAGAACAGTTCGTATGGGTATTAACACTCTTATTGATAAGGAGAGAACAACGTTTCAACCTACCTGGGTCATCTCAGAACAGTTGGTATGAGTATTAACACTTTTACTGATATGGAGAGAACAACGTTTCAACCTTCCTATGTCATCTCAGAACAGTTGGTATGAGTATTAACACTTTTACTGATAAGGAGAGAACAACGTTTCAACCTTCCTATGTCATCTCAGAACAGTTGGTATGGATATTAACACTTTTACTGATATGGAGAGGACAACATTTCAACCTTTCTAGGTCATCTCAGAACAATTGGTATGGGTATTAACACTTTTACTGATATGGAGAGGACAACATTTCAACCTTCCTAGGTCATCTCAGAACAGTTGGTATGGGTATTAACACTTTTACTGATATGGAGAGGACAACATTTCAACCTTTCTAGGTCATCTCAGAACAATTGGTATGGGTATTAACACTTTTACTGATATGGAGAGGACAACATTTCAACCTTCCTAGGTCATCTCAGAACAGTTGGTATGGGTATTAACACTTTTACTGATATGGAGAGGACAACATTTCAACCTTCCTAGGTCATCTCAGAACAGTTGGTATGGATATTAACACTTTTACTGATATGGAGAGAACAACGTTTCAACCTTCCTAGGTCTTCTCAGAACAGTTGGTATGGGTATTAACACTTTTACTGATATGGACAGGACAACATTTCAACCTTCCTATGTCATCTCAGAACAGTTGATATGGGTATTAACACTTTTACTGATATGGAGTGGACAACATTTCAACCTTCCTATGTCATCTCAGAACAGTTGGTATGGGTATTAACACTTTTACTGATATGGAGAGAACAACGTTTCAACCTTCCAATGTCATCTCAGAACAGTTGGTATGGGTATTAACACTTTTAATGATAAGGAGAGAACAACGTTTCAACCTTCCTATGTCATCTCAGAACAGTTGGTATGGGTATTAACACTTTTACTGATAAGGAGAGGACAACGTTTCAACCTTCCTAGGTCATCTCAGAACAGTTGGTATGGATATTAACACTTTTAGTGATAAGGAGAGAACAACGTTTCAACCTTCCTAGGTCTTCTCAGAACAGTTGGTATGGGTATTAACACTTTTACTGATATGGACAGGACAACATTTCAACCTTCCTATGTCATCTCAGAACAGTTGATATGGGTATTAACACTTTTACTGATATGGAGTGGACAACATTTCAACCTTCCTATGTCATCTCAGAACAGTTGGTATGGGTATTAACACTTTTACTGATATGGAGAGAACAACGTTTCAACCTTCCAATGTCATCTCAGAACAGTTGGTATGGGTATTAACACTTTTAATGATAAGGAGAGAACAACGTTTCAACCTTCCTAGGTCATATCAGAACAGTTGTTATGGGTATTAACACTTTTAGTGATAAGGAGAGAACAACGTTTCAACCTCCCTATGTCATCTCAGAACAGTTGTTATGGGTATTAACACTTTCACTGATAAGAAGAGAACAACGTTTCAACCTCCCTATGTCATCTCAGAACAGTTGGTATGGGTATTAACACTTTTAATGATAAGGAGAGAACAACGTTTCAACCTTCCTAGGTCATCTCAGAACAGTTGGTATGGGTATTAACACTCTTATTGATAAAGAGAGAACAACGTTTCAACCTTCCTAGGTCATCTCAGAACAGTTGGTATGGGTATTAACACTTTTACTGATATGGAAAGAACACGTTTCAACCTTCCTATGTCATCTCAGAACAGTTGGTATGGGTATTAACACTTTTACTGATAAGAAGAGAACACGTTTCAACCTTCCTATGTCATCTCAGAACAGTTGGTATGGGTATTAACACTTTTACTGATATGGAGAGAACAACGTTTCAACCTTCCAATGTCATCTCAGAACAGTTGGTATGGGTATTAACACTTTTAATGATAAGGAGAGAACAACGTTTCAACCTTCCTATGTCATCTCAGAACAGTTGGTATGGGTATTAACACTTTTACTGATATGGAGTGGACAACATTTCAACCTTCCTAAGTCATCTCAGAACAGTTGTTATGGGTATTAACACTTTTAGTGATAAGGAGAGAACAACGTTTCAACCTCCCTATGTCATCTCAGAACAGTTGGTATGGGTATTAACACTTTCACTGATAGGAAGAGAACAACGTTTCAACCTCCCTATGTCATCTCAGAACAGTTGGTATGGGTATTAACACTTTTAATGATAAGGAGAGAACAACGTTTCAACCTTCCTATGTCATCTCAGAACAGTTGGTATGGATATTAACACTTTTACTGATACGGAGAGGACAACATTTCAACCTTCCTAGGTCATCTTAGAACAGTTGGTATGGGTATTAACAATTTTAATAATAAGGAGAGAACAACGTTTCAACCTTCCTATGTCATCTCAGAACAGTTGGTATGGGTATTAACACTTTTACTGATATGGAGAGAACAACGTTTCAACCTTCCAATGTCATCTCAGAACAGTTGGTATGGGTATTAACACTTTTAATGATAAGGAGAGAACAACGTTTCAACCTTCCTATGCAATCTCAGAACAGTTGGTATGGGTATTAACACTTTTACTGATAAGGAGAGGACAACGTTTCAACCTTCCTAGGTCATCTCAGAACAGTTGGTATGGATATTAACACTTTTAGTGATAAGGAGAGAACAACGTTTCAACCTTCCTAGGCTTCTCAGAACAGTTGGTATGGGTATTAACACTTTTACTGATATGGAGTGGACAACATTTCAACCTTCCTATGTCATCTCAGAACAGTTGGTATGGGTATTAACACTTTTACTGATATGGAGAGAACAACGTTTCAACCTTCCAATGTCATCTCAGAACAGTTGGTATGGGTATTAACACTTTTACTGATAAGAAGAGAACACGTTTCAACCTTCCTATGTCATCTCAGAACAGTTGGTATGGGTATTAACACTTTTACTGATATGGAGAGAACAACGTTTCAACCTTCCAATGTCATCTCAGAACAGTTGGTATGGGTATTAACACTTTTAATGATAAGGAGAGAACAACGTTTCAACCTTCCTATGTCATCTCAGAACAGTTGGTATGGGTATTAACACTTTTACTGATGAGGAGAGGACAACGTTTCATCCTTCCTAGGTCATCTCAGAACAGTTGGTATGGGTATTAACACTATTAGTGATAAGGAGAGAACAACGTTTCAACCTTCCTAGGTCTTCTCAGAACAGTTGCTATGGGTATTAACACTTTTACTGATATGGACAGGACAACATTTCAACCTTCCTATGTCATCTCAGAACAGTTGATATGGGTATTAACACTTTTACTGATATGGAGTGGACAACATTTCAACCTTCCTAAGTCATCTCAGAACAGTTGTTATGGGTATTAACACTTTTAGTGATAAGGAGAGAACAACGTTTCAACATCCCTATGTCATCTCAGAACAGTTGGTATGGGTATTAACACTTTCACTGATAGGAAGAGAACAACGTTTCAACCTCCCTATGTCATCTCAGAACAGTTGGTATGGGTATTAACACTTTTAATGATAAGGAGAGAACAACGTTTCAACCTTCCTATGTCATCTCAGAACAGTTGGTATGGATATTAACACTTTTACTGATACGGAGAGGACAACATTTCAACCTTCCTAGGTCATCTTAGAACAGTTGGTATGGGTATTAACAATTTTAATAATAAGGAGAGAACAACGTTTCAACCTTCCTATGTCATCTCAGAACAGTTGGTATGGGTATTAACACTTTTACTGATATGGAGAGAACAACGTTTCAACCTTCCAATGTCATCTCAGAACAGTTGGTATGGGTATTAACACTTTTAATGATAAGGAGAGAACAACGTTTCAACCTTCCTATGCAATCTCAGAACAGTTGGTATGGGTATTAACACTTTTACTGATAAGGAGAGGACAACGTTTCAACCTTCCTAGGTCATCTCAGAACAGTTGGTATGGATATTAACACTTTTAGTGATAAGGAGAGAACAACGTTTCAACCTTCCTAGGCTTCTCAGAACAGTTGGTATGGGTATTAACACTTTTACTGATATGGAGTGGACAACATTTCAACCTTCCTATGTCATCTCAGAACAGTTGGTATGGGTATTAACACTTTTACTGATATGGAGAGAACAACGTTTCAACCTTCCAATGTCATCTCAGAACAGTTGGTATGGGTATTAACACTTTTAATGATAAAGAGAGAACAACGTTTCAACCTTCCTATGTCATCTCAGAACAGTTGTTATGGGTATTAACACTTTTAGTGATAAGGAGAGAACAACGTTTCAACCTCTTTATGTCATCTCAGAACAGTTGGTATGGGTATTAACACTTTTAATGATAAGGAGAGAACAACGTTTCAACCTTCCTATGTCATCTCAGAACAGTTGGTATGGGTATTAACACTTTTACTGATACGGAGAGGACAACATTTCAACCTTCCTAGGTCATCTTAGAACAGTTGGTATGGGTATTAACAATTTTAATGATAAGGAGAGAACAACGTTTCAACCTTCCTATGTCATCTCAGAACAGTTGGTATGGGTATTAACACTTTTACTGATATGGAGAGAACAACGTTTCAACCTTCCAATGTCATCTCAGAACAGTTGGTATGGGTATTAACACTTTTAATGATAAGGAGAGAACAACGTTTCAACCTTCCTATGTCATCTCAGAACAGTTGGTATGGGTATTAACACTTTTACTGATAAGGAGAGGACAACGTTTCAACCTTCCTAGGTCATCTCAGAACAGTTGGTATGGATATTAACACTTTTAGTGATAAGGAGAGAACAACGTTTCAACCTTCTTAGGCTTCTCAGAACAGTTGGTATGGGTATTAACACTTTTACTGATATGGACAGGACAACATTTCAACCTTCCTATGTCATCTCAGAACAGTTGATATGGGTATTAACACTTTTACTGATATGGAGTGGACAACATTTCAACCTTCCTATGTAATCTCAGAACAGTTGGTATGGGTATTAACACTTTTACTGATATGGAGAGAACAACGTTTCAACCTTCCAATGTCATCTCAGAACAGTTGGTATGGGTATTAAGACTTTTAATGATAAGGAGAGAACAACGTTTCAACCTTCCTATGTCATCTCAGAACAGTTGTTATGGGTATTAACACTTTTAGTGATAAGGAGAGAACAAAGTTTCAACCTCTTTATGTCATCTCAGAACAGTTGGTATGGGTATTAACACTTTCACTGATAAGAAGAGAACAACGTTTCAACCTCTTTATGTCATCTCAGAACAGTTGGTATGGGTATTAACACTTTTAATGATAAGGAGAGAACAACGTTTCAACCTTCCTAGGTCATCTCAGAACAGTTGGTATGGGTATTAACACTCTTATTGATAAAGAGAGAACAACGTTTCAACCTTCCTATGTCATCTCAGAACAGTTGGTATGGGTATTAACACTTTTAATGATAAGGAGAGAACAACGTTTCAACCTTCCTAGGTCATCTCAGAACAGTTGGTATGGGTATTAACACTCTTATTGATAAAGAGAGAACAACGTTTCAACCTTCCTAGGTCATCTCAGAACAGTTGGTATGGGTATTAACACTTTTACTGATATGGAAAGAACACGTTTCAACCTTCCTATGTCATCTCAGAACATTTGGTATGGGTATTAACACTTTTACTGATAAGAAGAGAACACGTTTCAATCTTCCTATGTCATCTCAGAACACTTGGTATGGGTATTAACACTTTTAGTGATAAGGAGAGAACAACGTTTCAACCTCCCTATGTCATCTCAGAACAGTTGTTATGGGTATTAACACTTTCACTGATAAGGAGAGAACAACGTTTCAACCTTCCTAGGTCATCTCAGAACAGTTGGTATGGGTATTAACACTCTTATTGATAAAGAGAGAACAACGTTTCAACCTTCCTAGGTCATCTCAGAACAGTTGGTATGGGTATTAACACTTTTACTGATATGGAAAGAACACGTTTCAACCTTCCTATGTCATCTCAGAACAGTTGGTATGGGTATTAACACTTTTACTGATAAGAAGAGAACACGTTTCAACCTTCCTAGGTCTTCTCAGAACAGTTGGTATGGGTATTAACACTTTTACTGATATGGACAGGACAACATTTCAACCTTCCTATGTCATCTCAGAACAGTTGGTATGGGTATTAACACTTTTACTGATATGGAGAGAACAACGTTTCAACCTTCCAATGTCATCTCAGAACAGTTGGTATGGGTATTAACACTTTTAATGATAAGGAGAGAACAACGTTTCAACCTTCCTATGTCATCTCAGAACAGTTGGTATGGGTATTAACACTTTTACTGATGAGGAGAGGACAACGTTTCATCCTTCCTATGTCATCTCAGAACAGTTGGTATGGGTATTAACACTATTAGTGATAAGGAGAGAACAACGTTTCAACCTTCCTAGGTCTTCTCAGAACAGTTGCTATGGGTATTAACACTTTTACTGATATGGACAGGACAACATTTCAACCTTCCTATGTCATCTCAGAACAGTTGATATGGGTATTAACACTTTTACTGATATGGAGTGGACAACATTTCAACCTTCCTAGGTCATCTCAGAACAGTTGTTATGGGTATTAACACTTTTACTGATGAGGAGAGGACAACGTTTCATCCTTCCTAGGTCATCTCAGAACAGTTGGTATGGGTATTAACACTATTAGTGATAAGGAGAGAACAACGTTTCAACCTTCCTAGGTCTTCTCAGAACAGTTGCTATGGGTATTAACACTTTTACTGATATGGACAGGACAACATTTCAACCTTCCTATGTCATCTCAGAACAGTTGATATGGGTATTAACACTTTTACTGATATGGAGTGGACAACATTTCAACCTTCCTAGGTCATCTCAGAACAGTTGTTATGGGTATTAACACTTTTAGTGATAAGGAGAGAACAACGTTTCAACCTCCCTATGTCATCTCAGAACAGTTGGTATGGGTATTAACACTTTCACTGATAGGAAGAGAACAACATTTCAACCTTCCTATGTCATCTCAGAACAGTTGGTATGGGTATTAACACTTTTACTGATATGGAGAGAACAACGTTTCAACCTTCCAATGTCATCTCAGAACAGTTGGTATGGGTATTAACACTTTTAATGATAAGGAGAGAACAACGTTTCAACCTCCTATGTCATCTCAGAACAGTTGGTATGGGTATTAACACTTTTAATGATAAGGAGAGAACAACGTTTCAACCTTCCTAGGTCATCTCAGAACAGTTGGTATGGGTATTAACACTCTTATTGATAAAGAGAGAACAACGTTTCAACCTTCCTAGGTCATCTCAGAACAGTTGGTATGGGTATTAACACTTTTACTGATATGGAAAGAACACGTTTCGACCTTCCTATGTCATCTCAGAACATTTGGTATGGGTATTAACACTTTTACTGATAAGAAGAGAACACGTTTCAATCTTCCTATGTCATCTCAGAACACTTGGTATGGGTATTAACACTTTTAGTGATAAGGAGAGAACAACGTTTCAACCTCCCTATGTCATCTCAGAACAGTTGTTATGGGTATAACACTTTCACTGATAAGAAGAGAACAACGTTTCAACCTCCCTATGTCATCTCAGAACAGTTGGTATGGGTATTAACACTTTTAATGATAAGGAGAGAACAACGTTTCAACCTTCCTAGGTCATCTCAGAACAGTTGGTATGGGTATTAACACTCTTATTGATAAAGAGAGAACAACGTTTCAACCTTCCTAGGTCATCTCAGAACAGTTGGTATGGGTATTAACACTTTTACTGATATGGAAAGAACACGTTTCAACCTTCCTATGTCATCTCAGAACAGTTGGTATGGGTATTAACACTTTTACTGATAAGAAGAGAACACGTTTCAACCTTCCTAGGTCTTCTCAGAACAGTTGGTATGGGTATTAACACTTTTACTGATATGGACAGGACAACATTTCAACCTTCCTATGTCATCTCAGAACAGTTGGTATGGGTATTAACACTTTTACTGATATGGAGAGAACAACGTTTCAACCTTCCAATGTCATCTCAGAACAGTTGGTATGGGTATTAACACTTTTAATGATAAGGAGAGAACAACGTTTCAACCTTCCTATGTCATCTCAGAACAGTTGGTATGGGTATTAACACTTTTACTGATGAGGAGAGGACAACGTTTCATCCCTCCTAGGTCATCTCAGAACAGTTGGTATGGGTATTAACACTATTAGTGATAAGGAGAGAACAACGTTTCAACCTTCCTAGGTCTTCTCAGAACAGTTGATATGGGTATTAACACTTTTACTGATATGGAGTGGACAACATTTCAACCTTCCTAGGTCATCTCAGAACAGTTGTTATGGGTATTAACACTTTTAGTGATAAGGAGAGAACAACGTTTCAACCTCCCTATGTCATCTCAGAACAGTTGGTATGGGTATTACACTTTTAATGATAAGGAGAGAACAACGTTTCAACCTTCCTATGTCATCTCAGAACAGTTGGTATGGGTATTAACACTTTTACTGATATGGACAGGACAACATTTCAACCTTCCTAGGTCATCTTAGAACAGTTGGTATGGGTATTAACACTTTTACTGATATGGTCAGGACAACATTTCAACCTTCCTATGTCATCTCAGAACAGTTGATATGGGTATTAACACTTTTACTGATATGGAGTGGACAACATTTCAACCTTCCTATGTCATCTCAGAACAGTTGGTATGGGTATTAACACTTTTACTGATATGGAGAGAACAACGTTTCAACCTTCCAATGTCATCTCAGAACAGTTGGTATGGGTATTAACACTTTTAATGATAAGGAGAGAACAACGTTTCAACCTTCCTATGTCATCTCAGAACAGTTGGTATGGGTATTAACACTTTTAATGATAAGGAGAGAACAACGTTTCAACCTTCCTAGGTCATCTCAGAACAGTTGGTATGGGTATTAACACTCTTATTGATAAAGAGAGAACAACGTTTCAACCTTCCTAGGTCATCTCAGAACAGTTGGTATGGGTATTAACACTTTTACTGATATGGAAAGACCACGTTTCAACCTTCCTATGTCATTTCAGAACATTTGGTATGGGTATTAACACTTTACTGATAAGAAGAGAACACGTTTCAATCTTCCTATGTCATCTCAGAACAGTTGGTATGGGTATTAACACTTTTAGTGATAAGGAGAGAACAACGTTTCAACCTCCTATGTCATCTCAGAACAGTTGTTATGGGTATTAACACTTTCACTGATAAGAAGAGAACAACGTTTCAACCTCCCTATGTCATCTCAGAACAGTTGGTATGGGTATTAACACTTTTAATGATAAGAAGAGAACAACGTTTCAACCTTCCTAGGTCATCTCAGAACAGTTGGTATGGGTATTAACACTCTTATTGATAAAGAGAGAACAACGTTTCAACCTTCCTAGGTCATCTCAGAACAGTTGGTATGGGTATTAACACTTTTACTGATATGGAAAGAACACGTTTCAACCTTCCTATGTCATCTCAGAACAGTTGGTATGGGTATTAACACTTTTACTGATAAGAAGAGAACACGTTTCAACCTTCCTAGGTCTTCTCAGAACAGTTGGTATGGGTATTAACACTTTTACTGATATGGACAGGACAACATTTCAACCTTCCTATGTCATCTCAGAACAGTTGGTATGGGTATTAACACTTTTACTGATATGGAGAGAACAACGTTTCAACCTTCCAATGTCATCTCAGAACAGTTGGTATGGGTATTAACACTTTTAATGATAAGGAGAGAACAACGTTTCAACCTTCCTATGTCATCTCAGAACAGTTGGTATGGGTATTAACACTTTTACTGATGAGGAGAGGACAACGTTTCATCCTTCCTAGGTCATCTCAGAACAGTTGGTATGGGTATTAACACTATTAGTGATAAGGAGAGAACAACGTTTCAACCTTCCTAGGTCTTCTCAGAACAGTTGCTATGGGTATTAACACTTTTACTGATATGGACAGGACAACATTTCAACCTTCCTATGTCATCTCAGAACAGTTGATATGGGTATTAACACTTTTACTGATATGGAGTGGACAACATTTCAACCTTCCTAGGTCATCTCAGAACAGTTGTTATGGGTATTAACACTTTTAGTGATAAGGAGAGAACAACGTTTCAACCTTCCAATGTCATCTCAGAACAGTTGGTATGGGTATTAACACTTTTAGTGATAAGGAGAGAACAACGTTTCAACCTCCCTATGTCATCTCAGAACAGTTGGTATGGGTATTACACTTTTAATGATAAGGAGAGAACAACGTTTCAACCTTCCTATGTCATCTCAGAACAGTTGGTATGGGTATTAACACTTTTACTGATATGGACAGGACAACATTTCAACCTTCCTAGGTCATCTTAGAACAGTTGGTATGGGTATTAACACTTTTACTGATATGGTCAGGACAACATTTCAACCTTCCTATGTCATCTCAGAACAGTTGATATGGGTATTAACACTTTTACTGATATGGAGTGGACAACATTTCAACCTTCCTATGTCATCTCAGAACAGTTGGTATGGGTATTAACACTTTTACTGATATGGAGAGAACAACGTTTCAACCTTCCAATGTCATCTCAGAACAGTTGGTATGGGTATTAACACTTTTAATGATAAGGAGAGAACAACGTTTCAACCTTCCTATGTCATCTCAGAACAGTTGGTATGGGTATTAACACTTTTAATGATAAGGAGAGAACAACGTTTCAACCTTCCTAGGTCATCTCAGAACAGTTGGTATGGGTATTAACACTCTTATTGATAAAGAGAGAACAACGTTTCAACCTTCCTAGGTCATCTCAGAACAGTTGGTATGGGTATTAACACTTTTACTGATATGGAAAGACCACGTTTCAACCTTCCTATGTCATCTCAGAACATTTGGTATGGGTATTAACACTTTTACTGATAAGAAGAGAACACGTTTCAATCTTCCTATGTCATCTCAGAACAGTTGGTATGGGTATTAACACTTTTAGTGATAAGGAGAGAACAACGTTTCAACCTCCCTATGTCATCTCAGAACAGTTGTTATGGGTATTAACACTTTCACTGATAAGAAGAGAACAACGTTTCAACCTCCCTATGTCATCTCAGAACAGTTGGTATGGGTATTAACACTTTTAATGATAAGAAGAGAACAACGTTTCAACCTTCCTAGGTCATCTCAGAACAGTTGGTATGGGTATTAACACTCTTATTGATAAAGAGAGAACAACGTTTCAACCTTCCTAGGTCATCTCAGAACAGTTGGTATGGGTATTAACACTTTTACTGATATGGAAAGAACACGTTTCAACCTTCCTATGTCATCTCAGAACAGTTGGTATGGGTATTAACACTTTTACTGATAAGAAGAGAACACGTTTCAACCTTCCTAGGTCTTCTCAGAACAGTTGGTATGGGTATTAACACTTTTACTGATATGGACAGGACAACATTTCAACCTTCCTATGTCATCTCAGAACAGTTGGTATGGGTATTAACACTTTTACTGATATGGAGAGAACAACGTTTCAACCTTCCAATGTCATCTCAGAACAGTTGGTATGGGTATTAACACTTTTAATGATAAGGAGAGAACAACGTTTCAACCTTCCTATGTCATCTCAGAACAGTTGGTATGGGTATTAACACTTTTACTGATGAGGAGAGGACAACGTTTCATCCTTCCTAGGTCATCTCAGAACAGTTGGTATGGGTATTAACACTATTAGTGATAAGGAGAGAACAACGTTTCAACCTTCCTAGGTCTTCTCAGAACAGTTGCTATGGGTATTAACACTTTTACTGATATGGGCAGGACAACATTTCAACCTTCCTATGTCATCTCAGAACAGTTGATATGGGTATTAACACTTTTACTGATATGGAGTGGACAACATTTCAACCTTCCTAGGTCATCTCAGAACAGTTGTTATGGGTATTAACACTTTTAGTGATACGGAGAGAACAACGTTTCAACCTCCCTATGTCATCTCAGAACAGTTGGTATGGGTATTAACACTTTCACTGATAGGAAGAGAACAACGTTTCAACCTCCCTATGTCATCTCAGAACAGTTGGTATGGGTATTAACACTTCTAATGATAAGGAGAGAACAACGTTTCAACCTTCCTATGTCATCTCAGAACAGTTGGTATGGGTATTAACACTTTTACTGATACGGAGAGGACAACATTTCAACCTTCCTAGGTCATCTTAGAACAGTTGGTATGGGTATTAACAATTTTAATGATAAGGAGAGAACAACGTTTCAACCTTCCTATGTCATCTCAGAACAGTTGGTATGGGTATTAACACTTTTACTGATATGGAGAGAACAAGGTTTCAACCTTCCAATGTCATCTCAGAACAGTTGGTATGGGTATTAACACTTTTAATGATAAGGAGAGAACAACGTTTCAACCTTCCTATGCAATCTCAGAACAGTTGGTATGGGTATTAACACTTTTACTGATAAGGAGAGGACAACGTTTCAACCTTCCTAGGTCATCTCAGAACAGTTGGTATGGATATTAACACTTTTAGTGATAAGGAGAGAACAACGTTTCAACCTTCCTAAGCTTCTCAGAACAGTTGGTATGGGTATTAACACTTTTACTGATATGGACAGGACAACATTTCAACCTTCCTATGTCATCTCAGAACAGTTGATATGGGTATTAACACTTTTACTGATATGGAGTGGACAACATTTCAACCTTCCTATGTCATCTCAGAACAGTTGGTATGGGTATTAACACTTTTACTGATATGGAGAGAACAACGTTTCAACCTTCCAATGTCATCTCAGAACAGTTGGTATGGGTATTAACACTTTTAATGATAAGGAGAGAACAACGTTTCAACCTTCCTATGTCATCTCAGAACAGTTGTTATGGGTATTAACACTTTTAGTGATAAGGAGAGAACAACGTTTCAACCTCTTTATGTCATCTCAGAACAGTTGGTATGGGTATTAACACTTTTAATGATAAGGAGAGAACAACGTTTCAACCTTCCTATGTCATCTCAGAACAGTTGGTATGGGTATTAACACTTTTACTGATACGGAGAGGACAACATTTCAACCTTCCTAGGTCATCTTAGAACAGTTGGTATGGGTATTAACAATTTTAATGATAAGGAGAGAACAACGTTTCAACCTTCCTATGTCATCTCAGAACAGTTGGTATGGGTATTAACACTTTTACTGATATGGAGAGAACAACGTTTCAACCTTCCAATGTCATCTCAGAACAGTTGGTATGGGTATTAACACTTTTAATGATAAGGAGAGAACAACGTTTCAACCTTCCTATGTCATCTCAGAACAGTTGGTATGGGTATTAACACTTTTACTGATAAGGAGAGGACAACGTTTCAACCTTCCTAGGTCATCTCAGAACAGTTGGTATGGATATTAACACTTTTAGTGATAAGGAGAGAACAACGTTTCAACCTTCCTAGGCTTCTCAGAACAGTTGGTATGGGTATTAACACTTTTACTGATATGGACAGGACAACATTTCAACCTTCCTATGTCATCTCAGAACAGTTGATATGGGTATTAACACTTTTACTGATATGGAGTGGACAACATTTCAACCTTCCTATGTCATCTCAGAACAGTTGGTATGGGTATTAACACTTTTACTGATATGGAGAGAACAACGTTTCAACCTTCCAATGTCATCTCAGAACAGTTGGTATGGGTATTAACACTTTTAATGATAAGGAGAGAACAACGTTTCAACCTTCCTATGTCATCTCAGAATAGTTGTTATGGGTATTAACACTTTTAGTGATAAGGAGAGAACAACGTTTCAACCTCTTTATGTCATCTCAGAACAGTTGGTATGGGTATTAACACTTTCACTGATAAGAAGAGAACAACGTTTCAACCTCTTTATGTCATCTCAGAACAGTTGGTATGGGTATTAACACTTTTAATGATAAGGAGAGAACAACGTTTCAACCTTCCTAGGTCATCTCAGAACAGTTGGTATGGGTATTAACACTCTTATTGATAAAGAGAGAACAACGTTTCAACCTTCCTAGGTCATCTCAGAACAGTTGGTATGGGTATTAACACTTTTACTGATATGGAAAGAACACGTTTCAACCTTCCTATGTCATCTCAGGACAGTTGGTATGGGTATTAACACTTTTACTGATAAGAAGAGAACACGTTTCAACCTTCCTAGGTCTTCTCAGAACAGTTGGTATGGGTATTAACACTTTTACTGATATGGACAGGACAACATTTCAACCTTCCTATGTCATCTCAGAACAGTTGATATGGGTATTAACACTTTTACTGATATGGAGTGGACAACATTTCAACCTTCCTATGTCATCTCAGAACAGTTGGTATGGGTATTAACACTTTTACTGATATGGAGAGAACAACGTTTCAACCTTCCAATGTCATCTCAGAACAGTTGGTATGGGTATTAACACTTTTAATGATAAGGAGAGAACAACGTTTCAACCTTCCTATGTCATCTCAGAACAGTTGGTATGGGTATTAACACTTTTAATGATAAGGAGAGAACAACGTTTCAACCTTCCTAGGTCATCTCAGAACAGTTGGTATGGGTATTAACACTCTTATTGATAAAGAGAAACAACGTTTCAACCTTCCTAGGTCATCTCAGAACAGTTGGTATGGGTATTAACACTTTTACTGATATGGAAAGAACACGTTTCAACCTTCCTATGTCATCTCAGAACATTTGGTATGGGTATTAACACTTTTACTGATAAGAAGAGAACACGTTTCAATCTTCCTATATCATCTCAGAACAGTTGGTATGGGTATTAACACTTTTACAGATAAGAAGAGAACAACGTTTCAATCTTCCTATGGCATCTCAGAACAGTTGGTATGGGTATTAACACTTTTACTGATATGGAAAGAACACGTTTCAACCTTCCTATGTCATCTCAGAACATTTGGTATGGGTATTAACACTTTTACTGATAAGTAGAGAACAACGTTTCAACCTTCCTATGTCATCTCAGAACAGTTGGTATGAGTATTAACACTTTTACTGATAAGGAGAGAACACGTTTCAACCTTCCTATGTCATCTCAGAACATTTGGTATGGGTATTAACACTTTTACTGATATGGAAAGAACACGTTTCAACCTTCCTGTGTCATCTCAGAACATTTGGTATGGGTATTAACACTTTTACTGATAAGTAGAGAACAACGTTTCAACCTTCCTATGTCATCTCAGAACAGTTGGTATGAGTATTAACACTTTTACTGATATGGAAAGAACACGTTTCAACCTTCCTATGTCATCTCAGAACATTTGGTATGGGTATTAACACTTTTACTGATAAGGAGAGGACAACATTTCAACCTTCCTAGGTCATCTCAGAACAGTTGGTATGGGTATTAACACTTTTACTGATATGGAAAGAACACGTTTCAACCTTCCTATGTCATCTCAGAACATTTGGTATGGGTATTAACACTTTTACTGATAAGTAGAGAACAACGTTTCAACCTTCCTATGTCATCTCAGAACAGTTGGTATGAGTATTAACACTTTTACTGATAAGGAGAGAACACGTTTCAATCTTCCTATGTCATCTCAGAACAGTTGGTATGGGTATTAACACTTTTACTGATATGGAAAGAACACGTTTCAACCTTCCTGTGTCATCTCAGAACATTTGGTATGGGTATTAACACTTTTACAGATAAGAAGAGAACAACGTTTCAATCTTCCTATGGCATCTCAGAACAGTTGGTATGGGTATTAACACTTTTACTGATATGGAAAGAACACGTTTCAACCTTCCTATGTCATCTCAGAACATTTGGTATGGGTATTAACACTTTTACTGATAAGTAGAGAACAACGTTTCAACCTTCCTATGTCATCTCAGAACAGTTGGTATGAGTATTAACACTTTTACTGATAAGGAGAGAACACGTTTCAACCTTCCTATGTCATCTCAGAACATTTGGTATGGGTATTAACACTTTTACTGATATGGAAAGAACACGTTTCAACCTTCCTGTGTCATCTCAGAACATTTGGTATGGGTATTAACACTTTTACTGATAAGTAGAGAACAACGTTTCAACCTTCCTATGTCATCTCAGAACAGTTGGTATGAGTATTAACACTTTTACTGATATGGAAATAACACGTTTCAACCTTCCTATGTCATCTCAGAACATTTGGTATGGGTATTAACACTTTTACTGATAAGGAGAGGACAACATTTCAACCTTCCTAGGTCATCTCAGAACAGTTGGTATGGGTATTAACACTTTTACTGATAAGTAGAGAACAACGTTTCAACCTTCCTAGGTCATCTTGAAGTTAACAAAAAAAGATGAAGATGACCAATGAAAGTCAAAATGTTGTTCTCTCCTTAGCAGGAAAAGTGTTAATACCCATATCAGCCGTTCAGATGTATATCTTATAATGGTTATTTCTTGTAGCGATATGAATTTATTTGTCATTAATTTTATGTTGTTACTTTGACATTTAATATCCAGCAAATAATTTTATCCTTGATATAAGACTTCCTATAAATGATTAATTAATAATATTCATGTGTGAATGAAACTTTTTTTTTTTTTTTTTTGCTTACATAGTCTTGCGCAGATAAGTTCATTACACTTCACAGCCACGTGAGAAGACATTTAAACACGTTTGTTTGTCACTTGTCACACCATGGAGCTCTTTGTTGTGTCGTACGTTAGTTAGGCCTATCTTTATTTGTAGATTTGTTTTGCTTTTCTGCGTCTTAAGGAATGTTATAACGAGCAGTGCACCCTGGGGATAGCTTTATTCGTAAATCCCTGGGTAAATATTTTTCTATCTACGAGATTATTGTTGGAGCTCCAGGATCAACCTTACGTTACGTGTGTTTATAAATGTTATCCGGATCTAATTCCGTTAGACGTGATCAGACGTTGAGTCTTACAGAACGCAAAAACTGTAATATTTCTTGAACTAATGCCTCAAGGAACGCTTGATGAACTCAGTTCATTATATAGTTTTGAGAAACTTAGTTTTAAAGTTAGGCCTTCAAATTACCAACACTTTTATTCTGTTCTCTACAGGTGTGTTCAGTACATCATATTCACGTTGTTGTGGAAAGAATTATACAAAGGTTTAGGGTAATCACTTTACTTTATACAAAGAAGATCCAGGATCCGCTATTATTGGTGGGACGTTTCTCTAAACCTCTTGTTTACTCCAATGGCTCGGTAGTAAACGCATTAAAATTCGAACAGTACAACGACAACAATATATGTAGCCCATTTTGTGGGTTTGCGCTAAAACAAAATTGTTGTATGACTTGTATGTTTGTGTTAAAATTTACAGCATAAATACATTTACAAATTGTGTTTAGAAATATGAATGGGGTTTGGAATGAATGACATTTCTGGAAGTAATTTAAGTTTCTAGTTACACTGAAACCACTTCTGCTTCTGTTCTACTGACTGACTTAGATTGGTTCCAGATACACTTCTTACAAAGAGTTATGATTGAATGTGGCCCATTTGCAACTTATATTCAAAATGATCATCGTAAGTACTTGCAATGAATTCTCCTGTTAATACGTGACCTTCTGTGACTAACTTTATACCAACTAAATAATAATCATATGGCTACACATTATACCAACTTAATAATATATTAGATGGCTATACTTTATACCAACTAAATAATATATTAGATGGCTGTACTTTATACCAACTAAATAATATATTAGATGGCTACACTTTATACCAACTAAATAATATATTAGATGGCTATACTTTATACCAACTAAATAATATATTAGATGGCTGTACTTTATACCAACTAAATAATATATTAGATGGCTATACTTTATACCAACTAAATAATAATCATATGGCTACACATTATACCAACTTAATAATATATTAGATGGCTATACTTTATACCAACTAAATAATATATTAGATGGCTGTACTTTATACCAACTAAATAATATATTAGATGGCTACACTTTATACCAACTAAATAATATATTAGATGGCTGTACTTTATACCAACTAAATAATATATTAGATGGCTGTACTTTATACCAACTAAATAATATATTAGATGGCTGTACTTTATACCAACTAAATAATATATTAGATGGCTATACTTTATACCAACTAAATAATATATTAGATGGCTATACTTTATACCAACTAAATAATATATTAGATGGCTATACTTTATACCAACTAAATAATATATTAGATGGCTGTACTTTATACCAACTAAATAATATATTAGATGGCTGTACTTTATACCAACTAAATAATATATTAGATGGTTGTACTTTATACCAACTAAATAATATATTAGATGGCTATACTTTATACCAACTAAATAATATATTAGATGGCTGTACTTTATACCAACTAAATAATATATTAGATGGCTGTACTTTATACCAACTAAATAATATATTAGATGGCTACACTTTATACCAACTTAATAATATAATGGCTGTACTTTATACCAACTAAATAATATATTAGATGGTTGTACTTTATACTTTATACCAACTAAATAATATATTAGATGGCTATACTTTATACCAACTAAATAATATATTAGATGGCTGTACTTTATACCAACTAAATAATATATTAGATGGCTGTACTTTATACCAACTAAATAATATATTAGATGGCTGTACTTTATACCAACTAAATAATATATTACTGTACTTTATACCAACTAAATAATATATTAGATGGCTGTACTTTATACCAACTAAATAATATATTAGATGGCTATACTTTATACCAACTAAATAATATATTAGATGGCTATACTTTATACCAACTAAATAATATATTAGATGGCTGTACTTTATACCAACTAAATAATATATTAGATGGCTGTACTTTTATACCAACTAAATAATATATTAGATGGCTATACTTTATACCAACTAAATAATATATTAGATGGCTGTACTTTTATACCAACTAAATAATATATTAGATGGCTGTACTTTATACCAACTAAATAATATATTAGACTGTACTTTATACCAACTAAATAATATATTAGATGGCTGTACTTTATACCAACTAAATAATATATTAGATGGCTGTACTTTATACCAACTAAATAATATATTAGATGGCTGTACTTTATACCAACTAAATAATATATTAGATGGCTGTACTTTATACCAACTAAATAATATATTAGATGGCTATACTTTTATACCAACTAAATAATATATTAGATGGCTGTACTTTATACCAACTAAATAATATATTAGATGGCTGTACTTTATACCAACTAAATAATATATTAGATGGCTGTACTTTATACCAACTAAATAATATATTAGATGGCTGTACTTTATACCAACTAAATAATATATTAGATGGCTGTACTTTTATACCAACTAAATAATATATTAGATGGCTGTACTTTATACCAACTAAATAATATATTAGATGGCTGTACTTTATACCAACTAAATAATATATTAGATGGCTGTACTTTATACCAACTAAATAATATATTAGATGGCTGTACTTTATACCAACTAAATAATATATTAGATGGCTGTACTTTATACCAACTAAATAATATATTAGATGGCTGTACTTTATACCAACTAAATAATATATTAGATGGCTGTACTTTATACCAACTAAATAATATATTAGATGGCTGTACTTTATACCAACTAAATAATATATTAGATGGCTGTACTTTATACCAACTAAATAATATATTAGATGGCTGTACTTTATACCAACTAAATAATATATTAGATGGCTGTACTTTTATACCAACTAAATAATATATTAGATGGCTGTACTTTATACCAACTAAATAATATATTAGATGGCTGTACTTTATACCAACTAAATAATATATTAGATGGCTGTACTTTATACCAACTAAATAATATATTAGATATATTAGATACTTTATACCAACTAAATAATATATTAGATGGCTGTACTTTATACCAACTAAATAATATATTAGATGGCTGTACTTTATACCAACTAAATAATATATTAGATGGCTGTACTTTATACCAACTAAATAATATATTAGATGGCTATACTTTATACAACAACTTTATACCAATAAATAATATATTAGATGGCTATACTTTATACCAACTAAATAATATATTAGATGGCTGTACTTTATACCAACTAAATAATATATTAGATGGCTGTACTTTATACCAACTAAATAATATATTAGATGGCTGTACTTTATACCAACTAAATAATATATTAGATGGCTGTACTTTATACCAACTAAATAATATATTAGATGGCTGTACTTTATACCAACTAAATAATATATTAGATGGCTGTACTTTATACCAACTAAATAATATATTAGATGGCTATACTTTATACCAACTAAATAATATATTAGATGGCTGTACTTTATACCAACTAAATAATATATTAGATGGCTGTACTTTATACCAACTAAATAATATATTAGATGGCTATACTTTATACCAACTAAATAATATATTAGATGGCTGTACTTTATACCAACTAAATAATATATTAGATGGCTGTACTTTATACCAACTAAATAATATATTAGATGGCTGTACTTTATACCAACTAAATAATATATTAGATGGCTATACTTTATACCAACTAAATAATATATTAGATGGCTGTACTTTATACCAACTAAATAATATATTAGATGGCTGTACTTTATACCAACTAAATAATATATTAGATGGTTGTACTTTATACCAACTAAATAATATATTAGATGGCTGTACTTTATACCAACTAAATAATATATTAGATGGCTGTACTTTATACCAACTAAATAATATATTAGATGGCTGTACTTTATACCAACTAAATAATATATTAGATGGCTGTACTTTATACCAACTAAATAATATATTAGATGGCTGTACTTTATACCAACTAAATAATATATTAGATGGCTGTACTTTATACCAACTAAATAATATATTAGATGGCTGTACTTTATACCAACTAAATAATATATTAGATGGTACTTTTATACCAACTAAATAATATATTAGATACTTTATACCAACTAAATAATATATTAGATGGCTGTACTTTATACCAACTAAATAATATATTAGATGGCTGTACTTTATACCAACTAAATAATATATTAGATGGCTGTACTTTATACCAACTAAATAATATATTAGATGGCTGTACTTTATACCAACTAAATAATATATTAGATGGCTGTACTTTATACCAACTAAATAATATATTAGATGGCTATACTTTATACCAACTAAATAATATATTAGATGGCTATACTTTATACCAACTAAATAATATATTAGATGGCTGTACTTTATACCAACTAAATAATATATTAGATGGCTGTACTTTATACCAACTAAATAATATATTAGATGGCTGTACTTTATACCAACTAAATAATATATTAGATGGCTGTACTTTATACCAACTAAATAATATATTAGATGGCTATACTTTATACCAACTAAATAATATATTAGATGGCTGTACTTTATACCAACTAAATAATATATTAGATGGCTGTACTTTATACCAACTAAATAATATATTAGATGGCTGTACTTTATACCAACTAAATAATATATTAGATGGCTGTACTTTATACCAACTAAATAATATATTAGATGGCTGTACTTTATACCAACTAAATAATATATTAGATGGCTGTACTTTATACCAACTAAATAATATATTAGATGGCTGTACTTTATACCAACTAAATAATATATTAGATGGCTGTACTTTATACCAACTAAATAATATATTAGATGGCTGTACTTTATACCAACTAAATAATATATTAGATGGCTGTACTTTATACCAACTAAATAATATATTAGATGGCTGTACTTTATACCAACTAAATAATATATTAGATGGCTGTACTTTATACCAACTAAATAATATATTAGATGGTTGTACTTTATACCAACTAAATAATATATTAGATGGCTGTACTTTATACCAACTAAATAATATATTAGATGGCTGTACTTTATACCAACTAAATAATATATTAGATGGCTGTACTTTATACCAACTAAATAATATATTAGATGGCTGTACTTTATACCAACTAAATAATATATTAGATGGCTGTACTTTATACCAACTAAATAATATATTAGATGGCTATACTTTATACCAACTAAATAATATATTTTATACCAACTAAATAATATATTAGATGGTTGTACTTTTATACCAACTAAATAATATATTAGATGGCTGTACTTTATACCAACTAAATAATATATTAGATGGTTGTACTTTATACCAACTAAATAATATATTAGATGGCTGTACTTTATACCAACTAAATAATATATTAGATGGCTGTACTTTATACCAACTAAATAATATATTAGATGGCTGTACTTTATACCAACTAAATAATATATTAGATGGCTGTACTTTATACCAACTAAATAATATATTAGATGGCTGTACTTTTATACCAACTAAATAATATATTAGATGGCTGTACTTTATACCAACTAAATAATATATTAGATGGCTATACTTTATACCAACTAAATAATATATTAGATGGCTGTACTTTATACCAACTAAATAATATATTAGATGGCTGTACTTTATACCAACTAAATAATATATTAGATGGCTGTACTTTATACCAACTAAATAATATATTAGATGGCTGTACTTTTATACCAACTAAATAATATATTAGATGGCTGTACTTTATACCAACTAAATAATATATTAGATGGCTGTACTTTATACCAACTAAATAATATATTAGATGGCTGTACTTTATACCAACTAAATAATATATTAGATGGCTGTACTTTATACCAACTAAATAATATATTAGATGGCTGTACTTTATACCAACTAAATAATATATTAGATGGCTGTACTTTATACCAACTAAATAATATATTAGATGGCTGTACTTTATACCAACTAAATAATATATTAGATGGCTGTACTTTATACCAACTAAATAATATATTAGATGGCTGTACTTTATACCAACTAAATAATATATTAGATGGCTGTACTTTATACCAACTAAATAATATATTAGATGGCTGTACTTTATACCAACTAAATAATATATTAGATGGCTGTACTTTATACCAACTAAATAATATATTAGATGGCTGTACTTTATACCAACTAAATAATATATTAGATGGCTGTACTTTTATACCAACTAAATAATATATTAGATGGCTGTACTTTATACCAACTAAATAATATATTAGATGGCTGTACTTTATACCAACTAAATAATATATTAGATGGCTGTACTTTTATACCAACTAAATAATATATTAGATGGCTGTACTTTATACCAACTAAATAATATATTAGATGGCTGTACTTTATACCAACTAAATAATATATTAGATGGCTGTACTTTATACCAACTAAATAATATATTAGATGGCTGTACTTTATACCAACTAAATAATATATTAGATGGCTATACTTTATACCAACTAAATAATATATTAGATGGCTGTACTTTATACCAACTAAATAATATATTAGATGGCTGTACTTTATACCAACTAAATAATATATTAGATGGCTGTACTTTATACCAACTAAATAATATATTAGATGGCTGTACTTTATACCAACTAAATAATATATTAGATGGCTGTACTTTATACCAACTAAATAATATATTAGATGGCTGTACTTTATACCAACTAAATAATATATTAGATGGCTGTACTTTATACCAACTAAATAATATATTAGATGGCTATACTTTATACCAACTAAATAATATATTAGATGGCTGTACTTTATACCAACTAAATAATATATTAGATGGCTGTACTTTATACCAACTAAATAATATATTAGATGGCTGTACTTTATACCAACTAAATAATATATTAGATGGCTGTACTTTATACCAACTAAATAATATATTAGATGGCTGTACTTTATACCAACTAAATAATATATTAGATGGCTGTACTTTATACCAACTAAATAATATATTAGATGGCTGTACTTTATACCAACTAAATAATATATTAGATGGCTGTACTTTATACCAACTAAATAATATATTAGATGGCTGTACTTTATACCAACTAAATAATATATTAGATGGCTGTACTTTATACCAACTAAATAATATATTAGATGGCTGTACTTTATACCAACTAAATAATATATTAGATGGCTGTACTTTATACCAACTAAATAATATATTAGATGGCTGTACTTTTATACCAACTAAATAATATATTAGATGGCTGTACTTTATACCAACTAAATAATATATTAGATGGCTGTACTTTATACCAACTAAATAATATATTAGATGGCTGTACTTTATACCAACTAAATAATATATTAGATGGCTGTACTTTATACCAACTAAATAATATATTAGATGGCTGTACTTTATACCAACTAAATAATATATTAGATGGCTGTACTTTATACCAACTAAATAATATATTAGATGGCTGTACTTTATACCAACTAAATAATATATTAGATGGCTGTACTTTATACCAACTAAATAATATATTAGATGGCTGTACTTTATACCAACTAAATAATATATTAGATGGCTGTACTTTATACCAACTAAATAATATATTAGATGGCTGTACTTTATACCAACTAAATAATATATTAGATGGCTATACTTTATACCAACTAAATAATATATTAGATGGCTGTACTTTATACCAACTAAATAATATATTAGATGGCTATACTTTTATACCAACTAAATAATATATTAGATGGCTGTACTTTATACCAACTAAATAATATATTAGATGGCTATACTTTATACCAACTAAATAATATATTAGATGGCTGTACTTTATACCAACTAAATAATATATTAGATGGCTGTACTTTATACCAACTAAATAATATATTAGATGGCTGTACTTTATACCAACTAAATAATATATTAGATGGCTGTACTTTATACCAACTAAATAATATATTAGATGGCTGTACTTTATACCAACTAAATAATATATTAGATGGCTGTACTTTATACCAACTAAATAATATATTAGATGGCTGTACTTTATACCAACTAAATAATATATTAGATGGCTGTACTTTATACCAACTAAATAATATATTAGATGGCTGTACTTTATACCAACTAAATAATATATTAGATGGCTGTACTTTATACCAACTAAATAATATATTAGATGGCTGTACTTTATACCAACTAAATAATATATTAGATGGCTGTACTTTATACCAACTAAATAATATATTAGATGGCTGTACTTTATACCAACTAAATAATATATTAGATGGCTGTACTTTATACCAACTAAATAATATATTAGATGGCTGTACTTTATACCAACTAAATAATATATTAGATGGCTGTACTTTATACCAACTAAATAATATATTAGATGGCTGTACTTTATACCAACTAAATAATATATTAGATGGCTGTACTTTATACCAACTAAATAATATATTAGATGGCTGTACTTTATACCAACTAAATAATATATTAGATGGCTGTACTTTATACCAACTAAATAATATATTAGATGGCTGTACTTTATGTACTTTATACCAACTAAATAATATATTAGATGGCTGTACTTTTATACCAACTAAATAATATATTAGATGGCTATACTTTATACCAACTAAATAATATATTAGATGGCTATACTTTATACCAACTAAATAATATATTAGATGGCTGTACTTTATACCAACTAAATAATATATTAGATGGCTGTACTTTATACCAACTAAATAATATATTAGATGGCTGTACTTTATACCAACTAAATAATATATTAGATGGCTGTACTTTATACCAACTAAATAATATATTAGATGGCTGTACTTTATACCAACTAAATAATATATTAGATGGCTGTACTTTATACCAACTAAATAATATATTAGATGGCTGTACTTTATACCAACTAAATAATATATTAGATGGCTGTACTTTATACCAACTAAATAATATATTAGATGGCTGTACTTTTATACCAACTAAATAATATATTAGATGGCTGTACTTTATACCAACTAAATAATATATTAGATGGCTGTACTTTATACCAACTAAATAATATATTAGATGGCTGTACTTTATACCAACTAAATAATATATTAGATGGCTGTACTTTATACCAACTAAATAATATATTAGATGGCTGTACTTTATACCAACTAAATAATATATTAGATGGCTGTACTTTATACCAACTAAATAATATATTAGATGGTTGTACTTTATACCAACTAAATAATATATTAGATGGCTGTACTTTATACCAACTAAATAATATATTAGATGGCTGTACTTTATACCAACTAAATAATATATTAGATGGCTGTACTTTTTATACCAACTAAATAATATATTAGATGGCTGTACTAAATTTTATACCAACTAAATAATATATTAGATGGCTGTACTTTATACCAACTAAATAATATATTAGATGGCTATACTTTATACCAACTAAATAATATATTAGATGGCTGTACTTTATACCAACTAAATAATATATTAGATGGCTGTACTTTATACCAACTAAATAATATATTAGATGGCTGTACTTTATACCAACTAAATAATATATTAGATGGCTGTACTTTTATACCAACTAAATAATATATTAGATGGCTGTACTTTTATACCAACTAAATAATATATTAGATGGCTGTACTTTATACCAACTAAATAATATATTAGATGGCTGTACTTTATACCAACTAAATAATATATTAGATGGCTGTACTTTATACCAACTAAATAATATATTAGATGGCTGTACTTTATACCAACTAAATAATATATTAGATGGCTGTACTTTATACCAACTAAATAATATATTAGATGGCTGTACTTTTATACCAACTAAATAATATATTAGATGGCTGTACTTTATACCAACTAAATAATATATTAGATGGCTGTACTTTATACCAACTAAATAATATATTAGATGGCTGTACTTTATACCAACTAAATAATATATTAGATGGCTGTACTTTATACCAACTAAATAATATATTAGATGGCTGTACTTTATACCAACTAAATAATATATTAGATGGCTGTAATTTTATACCAACTAAATAATATATTAGATGGCTGTACTTTATACCAACTAAATAATATATTAGATGGCTGTACTTTATACCAACTAAATAATATATTAGATGGCTGTACTTTATACCAACTAAATAATATATTAGATGGCTAGTACTTTTATACCAACTAAATAATATATTAGATGGCTGTACTTTTATACCAACTAAATAATATATTAGATGGCTGTACTTTATACCAACTAAATAATATATTAGATGGCTGTACTTTATACCAACTAAATAATATATTAGATGGCTGTACTTTATACCAACTAAATAATATATTAGATGGCTGTACTTTATACCAACTAAATAATATATTAGATGGCTGTACTTTATACCAACTAAATAATATATTAGATGGCTGTACTTTATACCAACTAAATAATATATTAGATGGCTGTACTTTATACCAACTAAATAATATATTAGATGGCTGTACTTTATACCAACTAAATAATATATTAGATGGCTGTACTTTTATACCAACTAAATAATATATTAGATGGCTGTACTTTATACCAACTAAATAATATATTAGATGGCTATACTTTTATACCAACTAAATAATATATTAGATGGCTGTACTTTTATACCAACTAAATAATATATTAGATGGCTGTACTTTATACCAACTAAATAATATATTAGATGGCTATACTTTTATACCAACTAAATAATATATTAGATGGCTGTACTTTATACCAACTAAATAATATATTAGATGGCTGTACTTTATACCAACTAAATAATATATTAGATGGCTGTACTTTATACCAACTAAATAATATATTAGATGGCTGTACTTTATACCAACTAAATAATATATTAGATGGCTGTACTTTATACCAACTAAATAATATATTAGATGGCTGTACTTTATACCAACTAAATAATATATTAGATGGCTGTACTTTATACCAACTAAATAATATATTAGATGGCTATACTTTATACCAACTAAATAATATATTAGATGGCTATACTTTATACCAACTAAATAATATATTAGATGGCTATACTTTATACCAACTAAATAATATATTAGATGGTACTTTATGTACTTTATACCAACTAAATAATATATTAGATGGCTGTACTTTATACCAACTAAATAATATATTAGATGGCTGTACTTTATACCAACTAAATAATATATTAGATGGCTGTACTTTATACCAACTAAATAATATATTAGATGGCTATACTTTATACCAACTAAATAATATATTAGATGGCTGTACTTTATACCAACTAAATAATATATTAGATGGCTGTACTTTATACCCAACTTTATACCAATAAATAATATATTAGATGGCTGTACTTTATACCAACTAAATAATATATTAGATGGCTATACTTTATACCAACTAAATAATATATTAGATGGCTATACTTTATACCAACTAAATAATATATTAGATGGCTGTACTTTATACCAACTAAATAATATATTAGATGGCTGTACTTTTATACCAACTAAATAATATATTAGATGGCTGTACTTTATACCAACTAAATAATATATTAGATGGCTGTACTTTATACCAACTAAATAATATATTAGATGGCTGTACTTTATACCAACTAAATAATATATTAGATGGCTGTACTTTATACCAACTAAATAATATATTAGATGGTTGTACTTTATACCAACTAAATAATATATTAGATGGCTGTACTTTATACCAACTAAATAATATATTAGATGGCTGTACTTTATACCAACTAAATAATATATTAGATGGCTGTACTTTATACCAACTATTAGATGGCTGTACTTTTATACCAACTAAATAATATATTAGATGGCTGTACTTTATACCAACTAAATAATATATTAGATGGCTGTACTTTTATACCAACTAAATAATATATTAGATGGCTGTACTTTATACCAACTAAATAATATATTAGATGGCTGTACTTTATACCAACTAAATAATATATTAGATGGCTGTACTTTATACCAACTAAATAATATATTAGATGGCTGTACTTTATACCAACTAAATAATATATTAGATGGCTGTACTTTATACCAACTAAATAATATATTAGATGGCTGTACTTTATACCAACTAAATAATATATTAGATGGCTGTACTTTTATACCAACTAAATAATATATTAGATGGCTGTACTTTTATACCAACTAAATAATATATTAGATGGCTGTACTTTATACCAACTAAATAATATATTAGATGGCTGTACTTTATACCAACTAAATAATATATTAGATGGCTGTACTTTATACCAACTAAATAATATATTAGATGGCTGTACTTTTATACCAACTAAATAATATATTAGATGGCTGTACTTTATACCAACTAAATAATATATTAGATGGCTGTACTTTTATACCAACTAAATAATATATTAGACTTTATACCAACTAAATAATATATTAGATGGTTGTACTTTATACCAACTAAATAATATATTAGATGGCTGTACTTTATACCAACTAAATAATATATTAGATGGCTGTACTTTATACCAACTAAATAATATATTAGATGGTTGTACTTTATACCAACTAAATAATATATTAGATGGCTATACTTTATACCAACTAAATAATATATTAGATGGCTATACTTTATACCAACTAAATAATATATTAGATGGCTGTATTAGATGCCAAATTTTTATACCAACTAAATAATATATTAGATGGCTGTACTTTATACCAACTAAATAATATATTAGATGGCTATACTTTATACCAACTAAATAATATATTAGATGGCTGTACTTTATACCAACTAAATAATATATTAGATGGCTGTACTTTATACCAACTAAATAATATATTAGATGGCTGTACTTTATACCAACTAAATAATATATTAGATGGCTGTACTTTTATACCAACTAAATAATATATTAGATGGCTGTACTTTATACCAACTAAATAATATATTAGATGGCTGTACTTTATACCAACTAAATAATATATTAGATGGCTGTACTTTATACCAACTAAATAATATATT